>NW_019950513.1:9838-13593 GCF_002910315.2 Salvelinus sp. IW2-2015 | reverse complement strand
TACACTGTAACGTCAGGGAGGTGATCCCATGTACAGACCCAGTACACAGAATTAACAACAACTGAGATAAACATTTAATTAATTAATTAATAAATAAACAAATCCATTAATAAATAGAAGGACTTAGATGTTCTCTATGGGGAAGCCATCCGGTGGTGATGTGACTACCCAGGAAGAGGCCTGCTGTTTACCTACCTGTGTTCCTGATAGGTCCTCCTGGTCCTCCAGCTCCATCCTGATTGGGTCGTGTGGCGGCAAGCCCATGGGGTAAACGATCATCACCGCGCCCCTCAGCTGGTCCAGCGCCTCCTTCACCATCTCCATGGTAACACACACACCAGCCACCGCCTGTTTCTGAAGAGCACAAGAGGAGGAGAAATAAGAAAAGGGGCCTGCGTCACCAAATGACACCCTAAACCCTACATAGCGCACTACTTCCCCTATGGGCCCAGGTCAAAAGTAGTGCACCATATAGGGAATAGGGTGCCGTTTGGGACGGAATATAAGATGTGTGTGGTGTGATCCATTAGACGTAGTTTTTCCATATCTGGTGTAAGTGTCTGTGTTGGGTATTTAAATACTGTAGTTACCTTAGAGATGAGTGTCTGTGTGTTGGATATTTAAATACTGTAGTTACCTTAGAGATGAGTTTTTTGTCTCTTTGGTTGGTATGTTTATTGTGGTCTTTGGTTACGTTGGTTTGTTTGGTCGTAGGTTTTATTTGGTTGGCGTATGTTTGTGGTTTCGTAATGGTTCTATTTGAGTCTCTGTTGTGTATTCTAGTTTCCTTTGGTTCGTTTAGGGATGCAATTCTGGTCAAGTTTGCTTTCGGATAACTAACCTCATAATGGTCACAACACGAAAATAAAATCAAACGAAAATGCTGTGACAAACAGAAATACTATGCCTGATACAAGGAGCTATGTAAGAAAGTCAAATCCGTTGAGAGTTGACTGATAATGCGTACAAGCGATTGTGATAGCAACAATGGAGTACCCATCAGCCGATAATAATGTCATTCTGAAAACGTTATGTAGTGTAAGACCTGGGTTTATAACGTGGGAATCGACCTCTGCGCACGAGCATAGCTTTTTGCGGCAGTCGTGCGACAGGGCCGGATCTATGTCGAAGGTCGAGGGTGAGACTGCCCTGCTGTTTCATTAACTATGGTTTGTCTGTAAGTGTGCGTCCTTCCCACGAGGAGCTGAAATGTATATTTTTAATAAAGTGATCGAATCAACATCGCTTTTTAACTAATTTGTGCTAGTCACACTGGAGACGGGACGCTTTGATAGCTAGTAAGGCTGAAATTTAAATTGACACAAGGGTTTTGCGTAATTGAGACACATGGGAAAAGTCTATGGTTGTGTTATAAAGTTTTTATTAAAAGTAGGACATCCAGGACCACGCGGAAGGACGACGTTGGTGCGGCAACACAGGTAAGAGGTAAGGATGATCCATGTTGTTTATCGTGAATAGCGTGACCAGTTATCGATATTGAACTCCGACCTCGTAATAAGAGAACGGACTCGAGCATTCCTCAGCTAACAAGCAGATATTTTTCATTAAAGAGCTTAATGTAACATGCCAACTGACAAACCTATCGCCTTACAGTCAAAAGGCTATAGTCTATTATTGAACATGCAACTCCTGTAATGAAGACGCAATATAAAGTCATTTTTAAACGTCCAATTATCTCTTAATGCTTTTCAATGAGGAAATGTGTAATTGTAATTTGGTTTACTTTCTGTAATGGAATTAACCTTGAAGCTGAGTGTGCTCCCTATTCCTCCTCTTCCAGCTCTACCGAAAGATGAAGGAGGTGCTGAGGAACACATGGAGGAGGCAAGGAGTCCATATCAAGGTAACTACGGTTTTAAATACCCAACACGACACTCATCTCTGGACTAAAGTATTTAATATCCAACACGACACTCATCTCTAAGGTAACTACATTATTTAAAATATCACAGACACTCATCTCTAAGGTAACTAGTATTAATCAGTCATTTAATATACCAACACACAGACACTCATCTTAAGGTAATACAGTATTTAAATACCAACACACAGACACTCATCTAAGGTAACTACAGTATTTAAATATCCAACACAGACACTCATCTCTAAGGTAACTACAGTATTTATAACCCAACACGACACTTACAGATATGGAAAAATCCGTCTAATGGATCACACACACATCTTATTCCGTCCCAAACGGCACCCCTATTCCCTATATGGTGCACTATTTGACTGGGCCATAGGGAAGTAGTGCGCTATGTAGGGTTTAGGGTGTCATTTGGTGACGCAGGCCCCTTTTCTTATTTTCCTCCTCTTGTGCTCTTCAGAAACGGCGGTGGCTTGGTGTGTGTGTTTACCATGGAGATGGTGAAGGAGGCGTGAGCTGAGGGGCGCGTGATGATGTTTACCCCATGGGCTTGCGCCACAGACCCAATCAGGATGGAGCTGGAGGACCAGGAGGACCTATCAGGAACACAGGTAGGTAAACAGCAGCCTCTTCCTGGGTAGTCACATCACACGGATGGTTCCATAGAGAACATCTAAGTTTCTCATTTATTAATGGATTTGTTTATTTATTATTTTATATTAAATGTTCTAGTTGTTGTTAAGTTACTTGTGTACTGGGTTGTTACATGGGATCACTCCCTGACGTTACAGTGTATGGCAGGCATCCTTCCCGCTCTGACGTTACAGTGGTATTGCAGGCATCGCCTCCCTGACGTTACAGTGTACGGCAGGCATCGCCTCCTGACGTTCAGTGATCCGGCAGGATACGCCTCCCTGACGTTACAGTGTACGGCAGGCATCGCCTCCCTGAGTTACAGTGTACGGAGCGGCATCGCCTCCCTGAGTTACAGTGTAAGGCAGGCATCGCCTCCCTGCCGTTAAAGTGTACGGCGGCATCGCTCCCTGACGTTACAGTGTGAGGCAGGCTAGTCTGATTTTAGCAGATTACGCAGGATATAGCCATTGAGTCTTCTTGGGTATGATGCTACAGCTTGGACACCTGTATTTAGGGGAGTTTTCTCTGTTTTCTACTGAGATCCTCTCAAGATCTGTCAGGTGGGATGGGGAGCGTTGCTGCACAGAATTCTAGGTCTTGCCAAGAGATGTTAGATTGGGTTAAAAGTGGGTTGGCTGGGCCACTGAAAGACATTCAGAGACTTGTCCTGAAGCACTCTCTGCGTTTATTGGCTGTGTGTTAGAGTCATTGTTGAATTGAGGTGAATGCCCAGCGTCTGAGGTCTGGAGCGTCTGGAGAAGGTTTTCATCAAGGATCTCTCTGTACTTTGCTCCGTTCAACTTGATTGACTAGTCATCCATGCCACTGAAAAAACATACCAGCATGATGTTGCCACCACATGCTTCACCGTAGGATGGTGCCAGGTTTCCTCCAGACGTGACGCTTGGCATTCAGGCCAAGAGTTCAATCTTGGTTTCATTAGACAGGGAATCGTGTTCTCTAACGGTCTGAGTCCTTTAGGTGCTTTTGGCAAACTCCAAGAGAGCTGTCATGTGCCTTTTACTGAGAGTGGGTTCCGTCTGCCACTCTACCATAAAGGCTGATTGGTATGCAGAGATGGTTTGTCCTTCTGGAAGGTTCTCCCATCTCCACAGAGGAACTCTGGAGCTCTGTCAGAGTGAACCAGGTTCTTGGTCACTCTCCCGAAGGCCCTTCTCCCGATTGCTCAGTTGTGGGCGGCCAGCTCTAGGAAGAGTTTGGTGGTTGC
>NW_019950513.1:5548-6118 GCF_002910315.2 Salvelinus sp. IW2-2015 | reverse complement strand
AGAACCATACGGAACCAAAGAGGACCAAATAGAACCATACGGAACCAAAGAGGACCAAACAGAACCATACGGAACCAAAGAGGACCAAATAGAACCATACGGAACCAAAGAGAAGCAAATGGAACAAAACGGGGAGGAACGTACATAAATTGTCCAATAGACAATTTAGTGGGATTTTTTATTATACATTTTTACATTCTGGAGTAACCTAGTCCGACTAAGAATACACCTCTGGACTCACCGTGTCCGTTCCTCCTTCCGATCTCATCCTTGTTGAATTCAGGTCCCCCGCTGGGGACACACCTCTCCTCCCACTCGTCCTTTAGCTTCAGGTCAACAATCTGTTCATCCGTCAGACCCTGCATGTTGGGGGGCAGCGTCACCCCGTGGTCCACCAGCTCTGGGAACTCTGAGGGAGGAGACAGGAACACAGACACGTTAACACCCATACCATTTTTTGGCCAAAGGAAGCTGTGTGTGTGTCTTATGAAAAGTGTAGAACTAGTTAGTTAGCTGTATTGTGTATTATATAGTGTAGGGCTAGCTGTATTGTGTATAACACATAGTGTA
>NW_019950513.1:0-1395 GCF_002910315.2 Salvelinus sp. IW2-2015 | reverse complement strand
AACAGCAGAGGAGGGGTGAAGGTTCCAGAACAGCAGAGGAGGGGTGAAGGTTCCAGAACAGCAGAGGAGGGGTGAAGGTTCCAGAACAGCAGAGGGGTGAAGGTTCCAGAACAGCAGAGGGGTAAAGGTTCCAGAACAGCGAAGGGAACTGTCCCTTGGGGGGGTAGAAAGACTAGGATTTCAAACAGGTGTGGCTAAACTACAGAGCTGTTTACAAGCAGGACAGGGTAGGAAGTGGAAACCTGGACACACAGAGGGGAACATTTCTCAACCTTCTGAAGCAACATACAGTTGCTATACCAAAGGAACACCTTCCTAATATTGAGTTGCACCCCCACGCCCAGGGCATGGACTCTACAAGGTGTTGATAGTGTTCCACAGGGATGCTGGCCCATGTAGACTCCAATGCTTCCCACTGATGTGTCAAGTTGGCTGGATGTCATTTGGGTGGTGGACCATTCTTGATACACACGGGAAACTGTTGAGTGTGGATAAACCCAACAACGTTGCAGTTCTTGACACAAACCGGTGCGCCTGGCACCTATTACCATATCCTGTTCAAAGGCACTTCAATATTTTGTCTTGTCCATTCACCCTCTGAATGGCACACATACACAATCCATGTCTCAATTGTCTCAAGGCTTAAAAATRCTTCTTTAACCCGTCTCCTCCCCTTCATCTACACTGGTTTGAAGTGGATTTCACAGGTGACATCAATAAGGGATCATAGCTTTCACCTGGATTCACCTGGTCAGTCTCTATGTCATGGAAAGAGCAGGTGTTCTTAATGTTTTGTCCACTCAGTGTATTTTGCTAACCGATACAGTCTCAGACTGTGTAATATTTAACGTCTTGGAAGGCGTCCCAAAAGGCACCTTATCCCCTATGTAGTGTGCTAGTTCAGACCAGCGCTCAGCCATTTGGGATACAGCCTGATTTGTTTTTAGTCGTCTCCGTATACCATGAAAAAAGATAAACAATGTGCTCGAATCCACTTTATACAAACTTAAATCAGGTGCTGGATCTTCCTGTATAATCCAAAGAACAGAAATAGGACAACACTCCAGTAAATAAACGTACATTTATTTTATTTGCCGCACAAACGTTTGGGGTATGAGCCCTTCTTCAGCGGTCAAGGCAATGGCAATCAATGTCACAACAAAGAACACCTCACAGGTTGGGCATCATGATACATTCCCAGTCAGTATTGGCCCAGTCAAGAGATCCCAGCAGAGGGAGCTGTGGGGGAAGCATGACAATCAAATAAAGATAGACTCACAATACAAAATCCAATATCCAATATGCCAACCTGTCATTATAATGTCATTACCTCTCATTATGATGTCATTACCTCTCATTATGATGTCATTACCTCTCATTATGATGTCATTACCT
>NW_019950512.1:0-8047 GCF_002910315.2 Salvelinus sp. IW2-2015 | reverse complement strand
CGTTTGCTGGTTCTCAAATGCATATTTAGAGTTGAAAATTACGTATAAATGCAGTAAATTAGCTTCAACCATAGGTTTAGCAGAAACTAATGCAACTGGTACCAGTAGCTACAGTCATTGTACAGTAGGCTATTCCCATATCCGGGTTATGAGACAGACAGCGTGGTAGGCAGCATCACAGCTGGAAGTGTTTGGTTTGATGAAATCAGGAAGTTGACGTTTTCCTTTGCAATCCGTGCTTGTGAGTGTTCCTTCGGCTATTTTGTCTTCGGTTAAACTTCACTTGTGGATGTATCGAAGTTTAGCCTGTTCAATGCTTTAGAAGCGCAAAATCAGTACCACTCGACAGTGCATGGACAATGCGGTGAGAAAAAAATCCTTATCAACTACACTCATTAACGAGCAACAAGTGCGCACGTTTTCGCAAACAAATGTGTCTACTTGCTGTCACTGGACGCCACGTTGGCACGTTTCAGAGTTTATAAGCCTAATAAAGTCAACGTGTTAAAGAATCAACACCATGCACACAGTGTGTGGTTTAAAGATGTGGCATGTGTAAACCAAAGTGAATTAACTGAAGTGTCGTGTGTGTTCAAGGCGGCCAGAAATAGTAACGTCTCTGTTTTTATAGTTCTGGCTGTAGACTAGTGTGGTTCAAGGTGGCAGAAATAGTAACGTCTCTGTTTTATTAGTTCTGTCTGTAGACTAGTGTGTGTTCAAGGTGGCAGAAATAGTAAACGTCTCTGTTTTATAGTTCTGTGTACTAGGTGTGTTTTACACAGGTTATTTAAAATACAAATCCACTAATTAGGCAACTGTGTCTGGGTGGGTATAATTGTGGAACTGGGTGGGTATAATTTTGTGGAACTGGGGTGGGTATAATTTGTGGAACTGGGTGGGTAGAATTTGTTGAACTGGGTGGGTAGAATTGTGGAACTGGTGAGGGTAGATTTGTGGATGGGTGGGTAAATTTGTGGAACTGGGTGGTAGAAATTTGTGGAACTGGGCTGGTAGAATTGGTGGAACTGGGTGGTAGAATTTGTGAACTGGGTGGGTAGAATTTGGTGTGTTATTTGGAACTGGGTGGGTATAATTGTGGAACTGGGTGGTTGAATTTGTGGAACTGGGGGATTGGGAACTGGTGTAAATTTGTGGAACTGGTGGCGTAGAATTTGTGGAACTGGGTGGGTAGAATTTGTTGGAATGGGTGGGTAGGATTTGTGGACGTTCCAACAGGAATTGTTCCAAAAACTGTGTAAAGTACAAGGATGTCACAAAACAAGCCAGTGACAGTAGCATGATCAATTCACCGTAGCTATGTTTATTGTATATGGCAGAAACAATAACAGTTCATAAAGATTGTAGTATAAACTGTCTCGCGTACTAGAGCACAAGTACATATTCTAATTAAGGCTCTCCACAACTATAGGTTTAAATGTTGGGTGGCACGTTGTGAATGCCAGATTACTTGTTGTTGTGGCAATGTGAGTGGTGTGACTGCATTTCACTTTCTCAAGTCAAACCTATGTCTGTCTGCCCTGTCCTGACTGACTGCCTGCTGTCTGCCTGCCTGCGTTTTGCAGGGCCTCTGACTAATGGCCTCCTCTTTGTGTCCTCCCCTACCACAGCCATCTCTGACCAGTGTCTTCCACCACACCAGTGACTCAGACTGGGACCTGAGTCCCACTGACCACCACCACCCTGTACTGGTGCTTAGTTCAGCTCTGCCCTGCTGTGAGGAGGAGGGCATGTCCTATGGTCAGTCGGCCTCTCCAAGGCCACTGGAGGCGCACAGAGCAACAACATGGAGGAACAAGAGAAACCAAGATCTTGAACATGATGGTGAAGAGAAATTCACTTTTACTCTATTGTACTTATTCTCAATGAGTCTTTCTCTTATTCTTACATTGGAGGAGAATGTCCAAGGTCCCTCCCATCAGACCTTCAGAGAGGATATGAGTAGAAAGAATGCAAGGAATCAGGACACGAACGCGTTGATAATGAGCATAGGCTGGTTCATGTGTTGTTTCCTGTTGTGGTTAGTCTGGAACATTCTTTGTGTGTCTTGTGTGTTTCCAGTTCAACCCTCTGCCAAAGTCCGTGGTCGACTGTGTCTTGTTGCAGTACGCTGACAATGTGCGTTGTGCAATTACAGGACCAGTGTGGCTCTCAGGCTACTGGTGAACCATAGAGAGGACTGATGTGTGTGTGTGTGTGTGTGTGTGTGTTGTGTGTGTGTGTGTGGTGTGCTGTGTGTGTGTGTGTGTGTGTGTGTGTGTGTGTGTGTGGGTGTGTGTGTGTTGTGTGTGTGTGTGTACGTACCACATTTTACTTTACTTAGTAAACCAAATAAAATTCAGAGAATGGAGGGAAATTCGCCGGGCCTCACTGGTAAAAAGGCTATTCAGGGTTATGTTTAGGGTTAGCGAAAAATATGATTTGAATGTGAATCAATTGTTGGTCCCCAAAAAGAACATTGCTGTGTGGAACAAATGGAGTTAGTTCGTCTATGCCACCTGGTTGGACCGGGAGCTAGGCATCAAGCCAACATTTATGATACTGTTTTTAGTATATTAAAAAAAAAACTTTATTGTTGGTTCAGGGCTTGTAAATTAAGCAGTTCACTGTAAGGTCTACACCTGTTATGTATTTCGGCGCATGGGACAAATACCAATTTGATTTGATTATCCCCTTTAGATACTGTGTTCTGTTAGGACTGCTCCCAGATCTGTTTGTTGCCATTGGCATAACAATCACCATAGGAGTTGTGAAGACGGCACAACCAGATCTGTTGACAGGTTCCTGTTTCGTGGCAGTTCGGAGATGTTTTAACTGAACCAACAGATTCAGAGGGGTGAGCACCGTCTGTGTCTGAGTGGCGCCTGCTTAAATATAAGAAGACAAAGTGAAACAACAACACTACTGCGGTCAGTCAACAGAAGTGGGTGCACAGCACCACTGATATCTATGCTGCTACTGAAGTCACACAGCACCACTGGTATGCCTATGCTGCTAACGAAGTCACTGCAGCAACCCCGCACTGTATCTATACTGCTATTGAAGTTCACTGCAGCACCACGTATCTTATGCTGGCTACTGAAAGTCACATGGCAGCACCAACTGTATCTATGCTGCTACTGAAGTCACAGCAGCACCACTGATCCTAGTGCCTGCTACTTGGAGTGCACTGCAAGCACCACTGTATCTATGCTGGCTGACTGAAGTCACCAGCAGCACCACTGTAATCCTATGCTGCCTTACTGAAGCACTGGCAGCACCACTGTATCCTATGCTGCTACTGAAGTCATGCACACCACTGTATCTCTATGCTGCTACTTGAAGTCACAGCAGCACCACTGAATCCTATGCCTGCCTACGAAGTCACAGCCAGCACACCCTGTATCCTATGCTGCGCTACTGCAGCCACAGCAGCAGCAACTGTATCCTATGCTGCTACTGAAGTGTCACTGCAAGCAACCACTGTATCCTATGCTGCTACTGAAGTCCACTGCAGCACCACTGTATGCCCTATGTCTGCTACTGAAGTCACTGCAGCACACACTGTAATCCTAATGCTGCTACTGAAGTCACAGTCAGCACCTACTGTATCCTATGCCTGCTACTAGCAAGTCACAGCACACCATGTATCCTATGGCTCTACTGAAGTCACTGCAGCACCACCGTATCCTAGCTGCTCTACTGAAGTCACTGCAGCAACCACTTATCCTATGCTGTCTACTGGAAGTCACAGCAGCACCACTGTATCCTATGCTGCTACTGAAGTCACTGGCAGCAGCCACTGTATCCTATGCTGCTACTGAAGTCACTGCAGCACCACTGTATCCATAGTCTGCTTACTGAAAGATACATCCTGCAGCACCACTGTTATCCTATGCTCGCTACGTAGGAAGTCACTGCAGCACCACTGTATCTATGCTGCCTACTTGAAGTCACTGCCAGCACCACTGTATCCTATGCTGCTACTGGAAGTCACTGCAGCACCACTGTATCCTATTCTGCTACTGAAGTCACTGGCAGCACCACTGTATCCTATGCTGCTACTTGAAGTCACCTGCAGCACCCACCTGTATCTCCTATGCTGCCTACTGAAGTCACTGGAGCACCACTGTATCTTTATGCTGCTCACTGAAGTCACTGGAGCACCTGTATCCTATGGCTGCTACTGAAGTCACTGGGAGCCACACCCACTGTATCCTATGCTGCTACTGAAGTCACAGCAGTAAACAAAACCAAACTGTATCCTATGCTGCTACTGAAGTCCACTGGAGCACCACCTGTATCTATGTGCTACTAGTACTGCGACTGATCAGCTACGTCACTGCAGCACCACTGTATCCTATGCTGCTACTTGGAAGTCACTGCAGCACCATGTATCCTAGTGCTGGCTACTGAAGCCACCGAGCAGCACCACTTGTATCCTATGCTGCGCTACTTGAAGTCCACTGCAGCCGACTCTACTGCACGGTACTGCCACGATCCTATGCTGCTACTGAAGTCCACTGCAGCACACTGTATCCTAATGCTGGCTACTGAAGTCACTGCACACCACTGTATCCTTGCTGCTACTGACGTACTGCAGCACCATGGTATCCTATGCTGCTTACTGAAAGTCAGCTGCAGCACCACGTATCCTAGCTGCTATCTGAAGTCACTGCAGCACCACTTGTATCCGTATGCTGCTACTGAAGTCACTGTCACAGCTATCCTACACTGAGTCACTGCGCACTATCTATGCTGCTATGAAGTCACTGCAGCACCACTGTATCCTATGCTGCTACCGACACTGCAGCACCACTGTAGTCCTGAATGCGTCTACTGGAAGTCACTGCAGCACACTGGTATCCATATTGCTGCTACTGAAGTCACTGCCAGCCACAGACTACTGCTTTACTGGATCCCCCACTTGACTATGCTTACTGAAGTCACTGCAGCACCTCTGTAATCCTATGCTGGCTACGTGAAGTCACTGCAGCACCACTGTATCCTATGCTGCTACTGTTTAAGTCACTGCAAGCGCAACCACTGTATCCTATGCTGCTCACTGAAGTACAGCAGCACCCACTTGGTATCCTATGCTGCCTCTGAAGTCACTGCAACATCCCTGTATCCTATGTGCTACTGAAGTCACTGCAGCACCTGTATCCTATGCTGCTACTGAAGTCACTGCAGCAACCACTGTATCCTACTGCCATGCGAGTTTTCACTGAAGCCAACTGGGTTATCCCTTATGCTTTGCGCGCACCAGCACGCCACTGTATCCATGTGCTGCTACTGAAGTCACTAGCGCACCCTGTATCCCTATGCTGCTGCTACTGAAGTCCACTGCCAAGCACCACTGTATCCTATTGCTGCTACTGAAAGCACTGCAGCACCACTGTAAATCCTATGCTGCTACTACAGTACAGCAGCACCACTGTATCCTATCTGGCCGGTGCACCGCCTAGCTGAAGTCACTGCAGCAACCACTGTATCCTATGCTGCTACTGAAGTACACTGCGCACCACTGTATCCTATGCTGCTACTGAAAGTCACTGCGAGCACCACTGTATCTCTATGCTTGCTACTGAAAGGTCACTGCGCACCACTGTATCTCTATGCTGCTACTGAAGTTCACTGCAGCCACCACTTGTATCCTATTGCTACTGAAGTCACTACCGCGTCTGAAAATACCTCTTTATAGATGGGCCCTTGGTCAACAAGTAGGGCAACTATCCGTAGGGAATGGGTGCCATTTTGGACGCAAACTATGTAAATAGTACTGTAAATGCTTTAGACAAGGGTCTGTATTGGAAGAATTGACAGCAATGGTTTTTCATTCGGAAGGACATTTTCTCATCTCATAACATGTTTTTTTTAATCAATTATTGACTTGATTGGAATTTGAAACTTTGACATTTAGATGGTTCATTTAAAATTGCTTGTGTTGTAGTTGATGTGTGGAACACCAAAAATCAGAAGAGGGCAACTTTGTCTTACTTCCGAGTACCAGTGGCAGATGTGATAGACCAAAATTGAGTTGTGAGGAGTATGAAAAAAATAGCGTGTGTGGGACGAGAGAGAGACTCCTTTTCCTTCTGCTTCGCTCTTCTCTCTTCCATTCCCCTTTCTTCTCTCTCTCTCTCTCTCTCTCTCTCGCTCTCTCTCTCTCTCTCTCTTTCTCTCTCTCTCTCTCCCACTCCCTTTCTCTCTCTCTTTCTCTCTCTCCCACTCTCCTTTCTCTCTCCCATCCTCTTTCTCTCTCTTCCCACGCCCCTTTCTCTCTCCCACTCCCTTTCTCTCTCTCTTTCTCCCTCCCTTTTCTCTCCCCTTTCTTATCCCCTTTTCTCTCTCTCTCTCCCACTCCCTTTTCTCTCTCCCTTTCTACTCGTCCCCTTTCTCTCTCTCTCCCACTCCCCTTTCTCTCTCCCTTTTCTACTCCCCTTTCCCTCTCTCCTCTCCCACTCCTTCCTCTCTCTCTCTCTCTCTTCTCTCCCACTCCCCTCTGCTCTCCCTTTCCACTCCTTCTCTCTTCTCTCTCTGCTCTCCCACTCCCTTTCTCTCTCCATTTTCTAGCTGCCCCGTTTCTCTCTCTCTCTCTCTCTCTCTCTCCCACTCCCCTTTCTCTCTCCCTTTTCTACTCCCTTTCTCTCTCTCCTCTCCACTCCCCTTTCTCTCTCCCTTTTTCTACTCCCCTTTCGTCTCTCTTCTCTCTCTCTCTCTTCTCCTGCTCTCTCTCTCTCTCTCTTCTCTCTCTCTCTCTCTCTCTCCCACTCCCTTTCTCTCTCCCTTTTCTACTCCCCTTTCTCTCTCTCCTCTCTCCCACTTCCCCTTTTCTCTCTCCCTTTTTTCATACTCCCTTCTCTCTCTCTCTCTCCTCTTTCTCCTCTCCCACCCCCTGTTCTCTCTCCCTGTATACTCCCCTTTTCTCTCTCTCTCTCATCTCTCTCCCAATACAAATTACCCCAGGCATTAATTATCATTGCAATATTTGTTTTAAAGGTATGTGGAACTGCGTGTAGGCTACAATGTCAACCACTACTCAACCTCATCACGAATTGACTAATTTACTTGTGGAATCGCGCAAACAGTGAACATGAAATAGAKGCATAATACACGCTATCAAGTCACAACCATCCCAACTTCAAATGCGGACATCAAGGTGAAAGCAACCAGTGCATAAAACAGCTGACCACTAATACCAACTACGCCAGATAAATCCTACACATGCATTGAAATCAAATGTATAATAGCCTACATCAGGCCTACAATCGACAAGGACGCATGAAGACAAACAAACTCGACAAAAGAATGACGAAAATCACGAAATACAAAAGGAAAATCTACACATGACTTTTTAAAGTGAGTTAAGGCCGTGCCCGTGATTCAGAACCGCTGAATGGACGGCGTCTCGGTACAGGTAGGCTTGGTGGAGCTCCGTGGCATGGTGCTGAATGGACAGCGCCTCTGTACATTCAGCACCATCTATACATACCAACTATACATACTGAACAAAAATATAAAAGCAACATGAAACAATTTATACGATTTTACTGAGTTACAGTTCCTATAAGGAAATCAGTCAATTGAAATACATTCACTTGGCCCTCAATTATGGATTTCACATGACTGGGAATACAGATATGCATCTGTCGGTCACAGATACCTTTAAAAAGATAAGGGAGTGGATCAGAAAACCAGTCAGTATCTGATGTGACCACTGTTTGCCTAATACAGCGCAACACATCTCCTTTGCATAGAGTTGAATAGGCTGTTGATTGTGGCCTATGGAATGTTGTCCCACTCCTCTACAATGGCTGAGCAAAGTTGCTGGATATTGGCTGGAACTGGAACATGCTATCATACACTTTGATCCAGAGCATCCCAAACATGCTCAATGGGTGACATGTCTGGTGAGTATGCAGACCATGGAAGAACTGGGACATTTTCGGCTTCCAGGAATTGTGTACAGATCCTTGCGACATGGGGCCGTGCATTATCATGCTGAAACATGAGGTGATGGCAGCGGATGAATGGCACGACAATGGGC
>NW_019950511.1:8669-13480 GCF_002910315.2 Salvelinus sp. IW2-2015 | reverse complement strand
TATCTGAGATCCAAAGGATTGGAAAGTCTGCCGGCGGTCATCCCTCTTCAAAGGGGAGACACCTGGACCGCAAACTGTTACAGAAGACCTATTCCAACTCTGCCGCCTATCTAAGGTTTCGAAAGCCAAGTCAACCAAACAGATCATGACCATCTGAATCCACCGTCCTTCTCCGATGTGCAATCCGGTTTCCGAGCCGGTACAGGGTGCACCTCAGCACGCTCAAGCTACTAAACGATGTATAACGCATCGATAAAAGACATTACTGTGCAGCTGTCTTCATCGACCTGGCCAAGGCTTTCGACTCTGTCAATCACATATTCTTATAGGCAGAACAGTAGCCTCGGTTTTTCTCTAATATGCCTTGCCTGGTTCACCAACTACTTTGAAGACAGAGTTCAGTGTGTCAAATCGGAGGCCTGTTGTCCGGTCCTCTGGCAGTCTGCTGGGGGTACACAGGGTTCAATTCTCGGGCCGACTCTTTTCTCTGTTACATCAATTGATGTTGCTTGCTGCGGCGATTCCCTGATCCCACTCTATGCAGACGACAGATTCTGTATACTTGGCCCTTCTTGAAACTGTGCTATCTATTCTCCAAACGATGCTTCAATGCCATACAACACTCCTTCCGTGGCTCCAACTGCTCTTAAACGCTAGTAAACACCAAATGCATGCTTTCCAACCGTTCGCTGCCTGCACCCCACGCGCGACTAGCCACCACCCTGGACGGTTCCGTCCTAGAATATGTGGACATCTATAAGTACTGGTGTCTGGCTAGACTGCAACTCTCTTCCAGATCCATATCAAACATCTCCAATCCAAAATCAAATCTAGAGTCGGCTTTCTATTCGCAACAAAGCCTCCTTCATCTCACGCGCCAAACTCACCTAGTAAACTGACTATCCTACCGATCCTCAGACTTCGCGATGTCATCTACAAATAGCCCAATATCTACTCAGCAACTGGATGCAGTTTATCACAGTGCCATTCGTTTTGTTACTAAAGCACTTATACGACCACCACTGCGACTCTGTATGCCCTAGTCGGCTGGCCTCGCTACTGTTGTCGTCAGACCACTGGCTCCAGGTCATCTACAAGGCTATGCTAGGTAAAGTGCCGTTATCTCAGTTCCTGGTCACGATGGCTACACCACCGTAGCACGCGCTCCAGCAGGTGTATTCACTGATCAACTAAACAAACCTCATTTGGAGCCTTTCCTTCCAGTTCTCTGCTGCTGCGACTGGAATGAATTGCAAATCTCTGAAGTTGGAGACTTTTATCTCCCTCAACAACTTTAAAAATCTGCTATCGAGCAGCTAACCGATCGCTGCAGCTTGTACATAGTCATCTGAAAACTACCCCCCAATTTACTACTACTCACCCATACTGCTTTTATTTATTTACTTTTCTGCTTTTGCACACAGTATCTCATTCTTGCACATGATATCTGATGATTTTATCATCCAGTGTTAATCTGCTAACATTGTAATTACTCGATTTATTGCCTACCTATGCTTTTGCACACATTGTATATAGATTCTCTTTTTTTTCCTACCATGTTATTGACTTGTTTATTGTTTACTCCATGTGTAATCTGTGTTGTTGTTGTTCACATCTGCTATGTTTATCTTGGCCAGGTCGCAGTTGCAATGAGAACTTTTCTCTAACTAGCCTACTGGTTTATAGGTGAAATAAAAAAAATAAAAAATACTGTTGTCATAGACAGTATCTACATTAACAGCTTCATACCGTTCTTTACCAGAGACATCCGGAGTATACAGTATTACAGACAGTGAGTTAGTCACATTACTGTATCCAACTGTTGTCACTAGCAGTATCTACATTAACACAGCTTCATACCGTTCCTTTACCAGAGACCTCCGGAGTATACAGTATTACAGACAGTGAGTCAGTCACATTACGATCCTATCTGTTGTCACTTAGACAGTAATCTACATTAAAACAGCTTCATACCGTTCCTTTATCAGAGACCTCCCGGAGTATACAGTATTACAGACAGTGAGTTAGTCACATTACTGATCCTACTGTTGTCATAAGCAGTATCTACTTAAACACAGCTTACATACCGTTCCTTTAGCCAAGAGAACCTACGGAGTTACAGTATTACAGACAGTAGAGTTAGTCACATTACTTGTACCTACTGTTGTCACTAGGCAGTATCTACATTAACACAGCTCATACTAGTTCTTACTAGAGACCCCGGAGTATACGATTTACACACGTGAGTTAGTCAATACTGATCATGTTGCAATAAGTATCTACATTAAACAGCTTCAACCGTCCTTTCCAGAGACTACCGGAGTAACAGATACAGACAGTGCATCAGGCAATATTTATTTCAAAACATAAACAAATAAAAAAGTATATGCTAACAAATGCTAACCAAAGTATAGTGAATTCAATAGCGGACATTAGCTAAATGCTAACCACAGTACTAGTGAATTCCCAATAGCGGACATTAGCTAAATGCTAACCAAGTACTAGTGGAATTCCCATAGCGGACCCTAGCTAAATGCTAACGAGGAGCAAGGTAACGTAAATGATTTGCAAGGACAGACAGAGTCATACATGTTAGAATCACCTTTGGAAAGATTACAGCTGTGGTGTTCTGGGTAAGTCTAAAGAGCTTTGCACACGTGGATTTGTAACAATATATATTCATCTTTAAAAAATTCTTCAAGCTCTGTCAAAATTGGTTGTTGTTCATTGCAAGAAAACCATTTTCAGTCCTTGCCGTAGATTTTTCAAGCAGATTTAAGTCAAAACTGTAACTCGGCCTCTCAGGAAACATTCAACTGTCTTCTTGGTAAGTAACTCCTTGTGTTTTCGGTTATTGTCCAGCTGAAAGGAACATTCATCTCCCATGTCTGGTGGAAAGCAGACTGAACCAGGTTTTTTCATCTGGGATTTTGCCTGTGCTTAGCTCCATTCCATTTCTTTTGTATCCTAAAAAACTCCTTAGTACATAACGATTACAAGCTACCCATAACATGATGCAGCCACAATATGATTGAAAATATAAAGAGTGGCACTTAGTGATGTACTGTATTGTATTTGCCCCAAACATAACACGTTGTATTCAGAACAAAAGTTAATTGCTTAGCCACATTTTTTCAGTATTATTAGTTCCTTGTTGCAAACAGGAAGCATGTTTTGGAATATTTGTATTCTGTAGAGGCATCCTTCCTAACTCAGTTGCCGGAGAGGAAGGAAACCGCCCAGGGATTTCACCATGAGCCCGATGGTGAATTTAAACCAGTTACATAGTTTAATGGCTGTGATAGGAGGAAACTGAGGATGGATCAACAACATTGTAGTTACTCCACAATACTAACCTAAATGACAGAGTGAAAAGAAGGAAGCCTGTATATTTGTAGTGACTGGGTGTATTGATACACCATCCAAAGTGTAATTAATAACTTCACCATGCTCAAAGGGATATTCAATGTCTGCTTATATTTACTCATCTACCAATAGGCGTCCTTCTTTGTGAGGTATTGGAACACCTCCCTGGTCTTTGTGGTTTAATATGTGTTTGAAATTCACTGCTCGACTTACAGATAACTGTATGTGTGGGGTACAGAGATGAGGTAGTCATTCAGAAATCATGTCCAAGCAACTTATTATGTGATTTAAGTACATTTTTATTCCTGAACTTATTTAGRCTCCTTAACAAAGAGGTTGAATACTTATTGACTCAAAACATTTCAGCTTTTCATTTTTTATTAATTTGTACAAAATTCTAAAAACAAAATTTCACTTTGAAATTATGGGTTATTGTGTGTAGGCCAGTGACAAAACAACTAAATTTAATCCGTTATAAATTCAAACTGTAACAAAACAGACTGAAAAAGTCATAAGGTGTGAATACTTTCTGAAGGCACTGKACAAAGGATTTAAATGGAAACGTAAAATCAGATTTTCTGATGTATCAATAACTTAGCCATCTAATCCCTTAGTTTTGGGCCTACATACCAACCATAATTTAGCCATCTAATCCCTTATCTTTGGGCCTACATACCAAAGTTGGTATTATTTGGACTTATGCTTCATGAGAATACGTTTTTAAAAGGTTTTCCAAAATCTATCCTGACGCACATTATGGGTCTTCGAGGCAAATGTGTTCAATATGAGGGTTTAAGTTAGACTGCATATAACACTGCCCCCTATAGGCAGTCAGGAACACTGCCCCCTATAGGCAGTCAGGAACACTGCCCACTATAGGCAGTCAGGAACATTATTAGTTATAACACTGCCCCCTATAGGCAGTCAGGAACATTATTAGTTATAACACTGCACCCTATAGGCAGTCAGGAACATTATTAGTTATAACACTGCCCCCTATAGGCAGTCAGGAACATTATTAGTTATAACACTGCCCCCTATAGGCAGTCAGGAACACTATTAGTTATCAAGGTATTCATGGACTCGAGTTCCTGTGTGCCAAATTATATATTTTTTTAGCAATCTATGCTTGAGTCATTTGGCCATGTCAAGGAAAACATAAAAAATATGAATTCAAACAATAACAATAGGTTTGACAGCTTCGCTGTGAACCCCTAAATATATTTCTGGGGGGGTATTGACGATATTGAATATCTCAAAATACACCGGTATACACCGGTATACAGTATAAACGGTATACTGCCCAAGCCTACTTCCTACTTACTGACAAAAATACCTACTGACAAGAGAAACCCCAGTATCTCTGAGCCTGCTGTCTGATCCTCAGAGAAACAGAGATGTTAAAACCAGAGAGAGAAACCCCAGTATCTCTGAGCCTGCTGTCT
>NW_019950511.1:0-8050 GCF_002910315.2 Salvelinus sp. IW2-2015 | reverse complement strand
CCAGAGGATGTTGTATGTCCTCTGTCTTCCTGGTGAGGATGTTGTGTGTCCTCTGTCTTCCTGGTCAGGATGTTGTGTGTCCTCTGTCTTCCTGGTGAGGATGTTAACTTGTATCTCCTCTGTCGTCCTATCAGAACAAGGGATTTAAGAGCAGAACCCCGGACACCAAGACCTGCCCCCGCACTCCCAAACAGTCCCCAAAAACCCGCTCCAAGARCCCCAGCCCCTCCAAACCTGGCTCAGCGTCGCGGCGAGGAGTCAGGGTGGGGGACAGCGTGACCCCCCCAGGGAGGAGTACAGGTTCAGGGGTCAAAAGAGGGCTGGACTTGGGGGGTAAGAGCCAATCATCTTCCTCCTCTGCCACTCCGTCTTCGCCCTCATCCGCGGGTGAAGATTTCAGTCTGCTCTGGGTGGATAAGTACCGCCCCCAGAATCTGAAGGCTGTGATTGGTCAGCAGGGAGACCAGAGCCAAGCCAATAAGTTGCTTCGCTGGCTGAAGAACTGGCACACCCACCATGCAGTGGGAGGGGCTAAACCAGCAGGTCAGTCTGTCTGTCTCTCTCTGTCTCTCTCTGTCTCTCTGTCTCTCTCTGTCTCTCTCTGTCTCTCTTTGTCTCTCTCTGTTTGTCTCTCTGTTTGTCTGTCTCTCTCTGTCTCTGTCTCTGTCTGTCTGTCTCTCTCTCTCTGTCTCTCTGTCTAGTAGTGTTAGTATACTCTGTTAGCAGTAGATAAATAATGTGTGACCTCCATCTCTCCCAGGCAGAGGGTTTGGTAAGTTCACCAGCAGTAAGGATAATGGTTCAAGCTTCAAGGCGGCGCTGCTGTCTGGACCTCCTGGCGTGGGCAAGACCACCACAGCTGCCTTGGTGTGTGAGGTCAGTCTGGACTACACACCTCTGTCTGTCCTCCTCTTCTCTGGTTCCGTTTCAAATTCACTTTCTGTTGGTGTGGTGTGTGTGTTGTGTGTTTTGTGTGTTTGTGTGTGTGTGTGTGTGTGTGTGTGTGTGTGTGTGTGTGTGTGTGTGTGGTGTGGCTCAGTTGGTAGAGCATAGGCGCTTGCAACGCCAGGGTTGTGG
The DNA here is from genome assembly GCF_002910315.2 of Salvelinus sp. IW2-2015. Taxonomy (NCBI): domain Eukaryota; kingdom Metazoa; phylum Chordata; class Actinopteri; order Salmoniformes; family Salmonidae; genus Salvelinus; species Salvelinus sp. IW2-2015. The sequence continues at coordinate 6,973 of NW_019950511.1, read as the reverse complement.
GTTCATTCCCCACGGGGGGACCAGGATGAATATGTATGAACTTTCCAATTTGTAAGTCGCTCTGGATAAGAGCGTCTGCTAAATGATTATAATGTAAAAAATGTAAATGTGTGTGTTGTGTGTGTGTGTTGGAGCTGGGCCTTACCAGCTATGTAGAGATGAATGCCAGCTGTACCGCAGTAAGAACAGTCTGAAACAGGTGATCGCTGAGTCTCTGAACAACACCAGCATCAAAACTTCTACACCAGGTATATACACACACACCTCACCATACCATACCACTATACCATATCAACACACACACACATAATTTTTTCTGCAACCAAATGCACTTTGTGTTATGGAATTTAATTAAATTTCTTATTTTGGTTTACTCTCCGCCTCCCTCTCTCTCCTCCCTCTCTCTCTCCTTCTCTCCTCCTCTCTCTCCCCTCGCTCTCTCTCTCTCCCCTCCCCTCTCTCTCTCTATCTCTCTCTCTCTCTCTCTCTCTCTCCCCCCCCTCCTTCCTCTCTCTCCCCTCCTTCTCTTCCCCCCTCTCTTCTCTTCTCTCCCTCTCCTCTCTCTCTCCCCCTCCTTCCTCTCTCGTCCCTCTCCCCTCCTCTTCTCCCTCCTCTCTCTCTCCCCTTCTCCTTCCCTTCTCTCCTCCCTCCTCCTCCCCTCTCTCACCCCGTCTCTCTCTCCAGGTTTGTCTCAGACAGTCAGTAAGTAAAACATGTTCTCATTATGGATGAGATAGATGGCCATGGCAGGCAACGAAGACCGGGGAGGAATCCAGGTACTTCCCTCTCTGACCCTGTAGAGATGACCTCTGACTGTATGGAGATGATAGGTCTGATTAAACAGTCCAGGATCCCCATCATCTGTATGTGTTGACGCTTGACCCCTGTAGGAGATGATGGTCTTGATTAAACAGTCCAGGATCCCCATCATCTTGTATGTGTAATGAACCTGTGGACCCCTGTAGGAGATTGAAATAGGTCTGATTAAACAGTCAGGATCCCACATCTGTATGTGTAATGACCTCTGACCCTGTAGGAGATGATAGGTCTGATTAAACAGTCCAGGGATCCCCCATCATCTGTATGTGTAATGACCTCTGACCTGAGGAGATATTAGCGTCTGATTAAAACAGTCCAGGATCCCCATCATCTGTAATGTGTAACGACCTCTGACCCCTGTAGGAGATGATAGGTGTTCTGATTAAGACTGTCAGGATCCGCATCAGTAATGATGTGATGCCTCTGACCCCTGTAAGGAGACTGAATAGGTCTGATTAAACATTCCCAGGATCCCCATATCTGATGTGTAAGACTCTGACCCTGTAGGAGATGATAGGTCTGATTAAAGTCCAGAGATCCCCATCATCTGTATGTGTAAGACCGTAACCACCAGAAGATCCGCTCTCTGGCCACTACTGCTTTGACCTGCGCTTCCCAGAGACCACGACTGGAGCGCAGTCACAGGTACACACACACACACACACCACTCACACACGGGCACACAACACAGCACACGAACACACACACATGGAAAACACACACAACACACACACACACACAACACGGGCACAACACACAGGAAGCACGCACCAGCAGGTTAGCTATGTATAATATCTCTCTCTTCCACTCGTCTGTCCCTCTCTTCGCTCTTCTAGGGGCCATTGATGTCCCATTGCTTTCAAAGAGGGTCTGAGTCCCGGGCCTTCGCTGCCCTCACGAGATGATCCTGGCGTCCAATCAGGACATCCGCAAGGAAATAAGGAATTCATACTTTAAACATATGTCGTTGCTGAATTACAATCGTTCGGTAGCTGTGACAAACTTCTGTTAACTGTGGCAACCATCGATTACCAGGAACCATCTGTAACCGTGGCAACCTGTCTTTAGGCTACTCCACAACCGAGCATGGTGGTCGTACTAAAGGACAAGGTCATGACCTACCGACCGGTCAAAGAGGACGCCAACAACGCACGCAAGGTCAGAGTTGTCCTGTGTGTGGTCAGGTCGTAGTGGTGTGTGTGTGAGTTTTCAGAGTTGTGTGTGTGTGTCCTGTGTTGTGTGTCGGTGTGTGTGTGTGTTCTGTTTGTCTGTGGGTGTCGTGTTCCGTGTGTGTGGTGTCCTGTGTTGTCAAGTGTGTGTGATGTGTTGTGCTGTGTGTGTGTTGCTTATTTGTTTGTTACGTGGGTGTTGTGAAGGAAGGAAGGGAGACAAAGATGAGAGTTAAAGATATGGTTAGATTTCGACTGCCCATCGGCACAGTATTGCGTAAATGAAAATACTGCAAAAACCCAGTTCCCACGGGCTCGTCTGGGTTTGGCGGGGGGGGGGGGGGGCGCATTGTTAAATAAGAATTTTGTTCTTATGACTTGTCCTAGTTAAATAAAGGGTAATAAAAAAACAGTGTTGTGTGTGTGTGTGTGTGTGTTGTGTGTGGTGTGTGTGTGTGTGTGGTGTGTGTGTGTGTGTGTGTGTGTGTGTGTGTACCTGGTGTGGTGTGGTGGTGTTGTGTGTGTAACACGTGTGTGTGTGTGTGTGTAACACGGTGTGGTGTGTGTGTGTGTGGTGTGTACATGGTGTGTGTGTGTGTGTGTGTGTGTACACTGGTGTGTGTGTGTGTGTGTGTGTAACACTGTGCTGGTGTGTGTGTTGTGTGTGTGAACACTTGGTGGTGTTGTGCTGTTGTTACCTGCTTGTGGTGTGTGTGTTGTTAACATTGTGTGGCGTGTGGTGTGTGTGTGCCGGTGTCTACCTGGTGTTTCTGTGTGGTTGGTGTATGCTTTGGTGTGTGTGTGTGGTAACTACTGTTGGTTGTGTGTGTGTGGTGTTGTAAGTCTGCGTGGTGTGCTGTGTTCGTTTGTGTGTGGTTAACACTGTGGTGTGGTTTTGCTTGGTGTGCTGTGTGTGGTTATACACTTGTGTGTTGGTTGTGTGTGTTGTGTACCTGTGTGTGTGGCTGTGTGTTGTGTGTGTATCACTGGTGGTGTGTTGTGTGTGTGGTGTTGTGGTTATTTTGTGGTGTGTGTACATTGTGGTGTGTGTGTGTGTGCTTGATGTTAACACTGTGGTGTGTGTGTGTGCCTGTGTGTACAGCTGTGGTGTTGTGTATGTGTGTGTGTGTGGTGTTTGAACACTGGTGGGTGTGTGTGTGTGTGGTGTGTGGTGTGTGTGTGTGGTAAACTGTGGTGTGTGGTACAGGGTGTAACCGTGGTGTGTGGTGTTGTTGGTGACCTGTGGTGTGTGTGTGTTGTGTTGTGTAACACGTGGTGGGTGTGTGTGTGGTGTGTTGTTGTGGTGTACAGTGTGTGTGTGGCTGTTAACACTGGGGTGTGTGTGTGGTGTGTGTGTGTAACACTGTGGTTGTGTGTGTGTGTGTTGTTGTAACACTGTGGTGTGTGTGTGTGTGTCGTGTGTGTACACGTGTGTGTGGTGTGTGTAGCACTGTGGTGTGTGTGGTGGTGTTGTCGTGGTGTGTGTGTGTGTTGTGTGGTAACACTGTGGTGTGTGTGTGTGTGTGTGTGTGTCACTGGTGTGTGTGTGTGTGTGTGCAGGACATAAACTGGGTCCGTTTGACGTGTGCCGGAAGGTGTTCTCCAAGGGGGAGGGTCAGATTACATGAACGTTGATTGACAAGTCGGACCTGTTCTTCCAGATTACTCCTGGCCCCCCTCTTCGTCCAGGAGAACTACGTACATGTTAAACCTGCTGCTGCTGGGTGAGACACACACACACACACACCACACACACACACACCACCACACACAGACTGATCTCCTGGCCCTTTCGTCCAGGAGACTAGTAATTTAACCTGCTGCTGCTGGTCACACACACCACACACCACACACAGCACACACACACACTCACACACACATCACACACAGACTGATTACTCCCTGGCCCCCGGTTTCGTCCGGAGAACTATGTATGTCATGTCAACCTGCTGCTGGTGGGTGAGACACTACACCCGATCACACACACACGCACACACATCAGCACACACAGCCACACACACACAGACATGATTGTCCTGGCGCGCCCCTCTTCGTCCAGTGAGAACTCGTACTGTTATGAAACCTGCTCTGCTGGGTGAGACACACAAGCAGCGACACACACACAGCACACACACATCACACACACAAGCGTACACACACCCCACACTCAGACACACACACACAACTAGACGATACACTACAGAAGCTTACAGTATGCTTAACATGCTGCCTAAATGCAAGTTAATAGAATAACTAAACAAAATGGAAAGATAACGATATATAAATCAGTAACTTTACACACGTTTTAATAGGAATAGTAGACATGTTCAATGTCAATTCATTGGCTCGTGTTACATTATAGCTTTTTCTTGTATTCATTCTTATGTCATTTATGCAGACGTCGTTTCTATCCAGAGGCGACTCTACGTAGAGTTCATACATTTTTTAATTACATTTGTCAGTCTGAGACACAGGATTCCTACCGGCAAACCTCCTCCGTAACCTGCCAACCCTCCGCCGCCAAGGACCCTCGCTACCGCAAACCCTCCCCTACTGGCCAACCTCCCTAACCCGGACGACGCATGCAATGTGCGTCGCCCCCCGGACTGTGTTTCTGTGTTGTCACGCTGTGCAAATAGTTGGAAGTATGAAAAGGGAAAATAATTAAATATAATTATAGTTTGTTTTTACGATGTGTTTGTGCTCCACTCGTTGCCGCTGTTCATGCAAACGGGCCACAAATATTGCTGCTGTGATTGGACGCTGGTATGCGTGCTAAACATCAGAACTAAAATATAAACGACAACATGTGTTGGTTTCACGAGCTGAAATTTAAAGATCCCAGACATGTTTCTGTACTCACAAATTAGTGTACGTCCCTGTTAGTGAGCGTTTCTCCTTCGCCAAGATAAGATAATCCATCCACCTGACAGGTGTGGCATATCAAGAAGCTGATTTAAACAGCGTGATCATTATACAGGTGCACCTTGTGCTGGGGGACAATAAAAGGCCGCTCTAAAATGTGCAGTTTTGTCACAACAACACGAGGCCACAGATGTCTCATGTTTTGAGGGAACGTGCAATTGGAATGCTGACTGCAGGAATGTCCACCAGAGCTGTTGCCAGAGAATTGAATGTTCATTTCTCTACCATAAGCCGCCTCCAACGTCGTTTTAGAGCATTTTGGCTGTACGTTCAATTGGCCTCTCATAACCGCAGACCCACGTGTATGGCGTCGTGTGGGTGAGCAGTTTGCTGATGTCAATGTTGTGAACAGAGTGCCCCGTGGTGGAGGAGGGGTTATGGTATGGGACAGGCATAAGCTACGGACAACAAACACTATTATATTTTATTGATGTAAATTTGAAAAGCACAATAAGACCCGAGGTCCATTTTTTGTTTTTTAAAAGTTATCTGTGACCAACAGATTCATATCTGTATTCCCAGTCATGTGAAATCCATGGATTTAGGGGCCTAATGAATTCATTTCAATGGACTGATTTCCTCATATCAACTGTAACTCGGCCTAGTGGTTAGAGGAGGCAGGTAGCCTAGCGGTTAGAGGAGGCGCAGGTAGCCTAGTGGTTGGAGGAGGCGCAGGTAGCCTAGTGGTTGGAGGAGGCGCAGGTAGCCTAGTGGTTGGAGGAGGCAGGTAGCCTGGTGGTTGGAGGAGAGGCAGGTAGCCTAGTGGTTGGAGGAGAGGCAGGTAGCCTAGTGGTTGGAGGAGAGGCAGGTAGCCTAGTGGTTAAGAGCGTCTGCTAAATGACTTAAATGTTAAATGTTAATGTTCACTGAGTCTGTTGTTAATTTTGGGTCAGTGTGTCTCTCTCTGTCTGTAGTCTCACCTGGTCCTCCTCAGTAAGACTGTTAATTATGTCCTCCTCAGTAAGACTGTTAATTATGTCCTCCTCAGTAAGACTGTTAATTATGTCCTCCTCAGTAAGACTGTTAATTATGTCTCCTAGTAAGAGACTGTTAAGTTATGTCTCCTCAGTGACTGTTAATAGTTGTCCTTCCTCAGTAAGACTGGTTAATTATGTCTCCGCGGTAAGACTGTGTTAATTTTGTTCCTTCTCGTATGACTGTTAATTCTGTCCTCTTCTAGTAGTACTTGTAATTATGTCCTCTCAGTTAGACTTGTTAATATGTGTCCTCAGTAAGACGTAATTATGTCTTCCTCAGTAAGACTTTGTTAGTAGTGTCCTCGCTCAGTAAGTATTCTGTTAATTATGTCCTCTCAGTAAGACTGTTCATATGTCTCTCAGTAAGACTGTTAATTATGTTCATCCTCAGTAAGAGTTAATTTATGGTCTCTCTCAGTAAGACTGTTGAATTATGTCACTCTCAGTACAGACGTTATTGTGTCTTCGCTGTCCGACGTAATTATGTCTCCGCGTACGACGTTTAATGTTTCTCCTTCATGACTGTTAATTATGTCTCCTCAGTAAGACTGTTAATTATGTCGCTCCTCAGTGAGACTGTAATTAGTCCTGTCTCAGTAAGATTTTATTATGTCTCTCCCTCAGTAGGACTGGTTAAGTTATGTCTCCTCAGTAGACGTTAATTATGTGCTAGTGATGGACGACAATCCTCATGGTTCTCTCTCCTGTTCTCTCTGTCTCTATCTCTTTCTCTCTGTCTCTCTCTGTGTCTCTGTCTCGCTGTCTTTTCTCTCGTGTCTGTCTCTGCTTGTTCCTCTGTTAGTCTCTGTCTCTCTGTTCCTTCTTCTCCTATGTCTTCTCTCGTCTCTCTCTTCTCTTCTCTGTCTCTCTGTGCTGTCTGTTCTCTGTGTCTCTCTCTGTCTGTCTTCTCTGGTCTGTCGTCTCTGTTCTGTGCTCAGTGTGATCCGGAGTCCCACCTGGTCCTCCTCAGTAAGAGAGCTGGAATTCTATCTGCGATGGAGACTTGGTGTTACAGACCAGATTTATCGGTTCCAAGATCAGTACCTGGTCTGTTACTGCCCACGCGTACAGCCCACACACTAT
>NW_019950510.1:0-8057 GCF_002910315.2 Salvelinus sp. IW2-2015 | reverse complement strand
TATCTGTCAAGGGACAGATATTAGCATTTTTTGTGAATCATGTCCAAATTATCTGAAAGTATCTAAAATTGATTGTAAAGCTCAAAGTCACAGTAGATGATTTGAACATGATGTGTAAAAAATGATAATATCGGTCCCATGACTTGATTGGGATTGGTGCCACAATGCTAACAATTGCCAGGGAAACTAAACCAAAGCATGGACTGCTGTCATACTTTGTCCATTGACTGCTTACAGAGCAAGGAAACCAATATGTAATTTGGGTGAAGTATTTATTTTAATATGCAAACAGGCTGTGTGATCTTTTCTTTCCTCTCAGGAAATGATATGATTTCCTGTAGATGCTACCATACCATAAACACTACCATTCTGAATGTGTGTCAGTGCTATTCAAAGACATGTCAAGCGTCAGTATCATAGAGCATGTTTCTGTTTACCACGGGGCTATCAGCAAGGCCACTACTGAGAGGATCCTGGGTGCAGTGGGGAGAGATGGAAGTTATCTACTCCGAGACAGTGAGAGTTTACCCAACACCTACTGCCTATGTGTTCTGTGAGTACCTCAACAGTATTGTTGATCCATTGTATGTTTTTGACCTAACATCATGTGACCATAAATATTTTAAACATGTAGGTTTAGTTATTGCCATTTTGATTGACTTATACTATGAATTCACATTTTCATCAATGCCGTTCTGATGGAAACGTACTTAGAATAATAATTTCTCAGCAAGGCGGTGGATAACAATGTTACAGAATGAATCATCAGATGGATGATATGACATGCATGACACACACCTGTGTTTCCATCTTTCTGATTCATGCTCATACAGACTGGTTGTTCCATTTCATTTAACTCCAATTTACACAGACTATAGAATACCATAAATACTGGACTGTAATTTACAGTACGATTAAACAAAAAATAACTCTGCATTGAAATGTTGTAATCATATTTTTTCACGAAAAGATGCAAAGACATTGTCTACACCTACAGAGTGTTCCAAATCAATGAGGGGTCCTGGACAGTTCAGGTGAGTAAAGAGAAGAAACAGTAATGTTATCAATATCCATTGGTTAATAGTAGATTACTGCATGGACACACATGATTTGCTACAATATACTGCAAATTCACGCACATTTTCTTACATTCTAATTATAGAAAGCACATCCCTTAAGAGGTATGGCCTCAAAACACTAGATACAAAATTATAAAATGGTATTGTATTATTGATATTTAGTAGACCAACCAACCAGGAAAAAGTGCTTGCTTTTAATTTATTTTTACTTGTTACAGGCTCTCATACATGCTAGATCAAACAATGATGGAATGATAACCTGTTATGGCTGCAGCCCGGTGTCGGTACACTTATGACAACAGCCCGTCCAAGTGCAGGGCGCGAAATTCAAAAGATATTTTTTAGAAATAGTATAACTTTCACACATTAACAGTCCAAACAGAAATGAAAGATAAATTCTTGTGAAATCAGCCAACATGTAGATTTTTTTAAATGTTTCTCATCGAAACACACTCTAGATTTATGTGTAGCCCTTCACCACCAAATACAGCAAAGCAGCATTTATCACAGCACAGGTAGGCTTGACAAAACCCACGTAATACAGAAACCACACTAACCAAGAACAACCTTATCAGTGGACAGTCTGATATACACAAGCTTATACAATAATCTATGTTTGTCGAACATGTGCATATTTGAGGTATAATGATGTTTTACTTGCAGCTCAATCGAAATCAGCACCGAAGCAGCTAGAACAATTCAGAGGGACCAAATTTGATACATAATCTATCATAGAAAACATATGACAAATGTGGCTGTACAGCAAATTAAGAAAACATCTTGTAGAATCAGCCATATTTTCGTTCTTTAAGTGTTGTAGCGAAACACATATAGTTTATTTAGCTTACCCAATACCAAAACACAACAAGCATTGAGTCAACAAACAGTAGCTGATAACGAATAACCAGAAGAATTATTAACTTTTTCACTAACTTTCTTTCACAATTCATCACGATGACGTCTAAACATATTTTACACATACCATATGGTTGTTTCGTCGACAATTGTGCATATTTAGCGAACAATCCCGTTTTTGGTAATGTTGAATACTTAGGAAAATTGCCATTAATGTCCCGGAAATGAGAGCACATAAGCTTAGAACAAATCTTAAACCCGTGACCTTAAAAATAAATGTGGACAGCCAAATTAAAGGAGAGGCTGTGTAGGCTTAATTGCATCGCTGGTGATTGCCCTAAAAAATTATACGGCCCAGCGTGACCCGGTGTGATGGAAGGCCGTCTTTCCTATCAATGGGCAGCTTTATGATGTCAGCTCTCTCTCTCTCTGTGGTCCGTATCCTGTTGTTTTCCTATTCCAATGCTGCCGTCAGTGATGATGTCACGCTCTCATCTCTCTACTTCGCTTCGTGCGCGTCTTCATACTTAGCTCATTCTCATGTGCTTTTGACGCAGATGTGGAAATACATCATAAATGGCGTTGCTGCTGTGGTGTGAGATGCCAGAGAATGTGGCAAGCGTGTGCCTGTGGCTTAGGGCCACATGATTTGCGGGGTTTGTTGAATGGGCAAGTGTGTGTGTCGGGAATGGGCTCAACACGAGACGGCTGATCGCAGCGTGATGGAAACGGCAGGAGAACAGCCCCAACGGCTAAGACGTCCCTCCTGATGGGTCAAGACTACTCTCTTCCCTCTCTCTACTCTAGCATTTCTCATCTGTTACTGTTGGAGTACGTAGTGTGATCTTAGTACACTATCATTAATGGCAGTATTGACGTCAGTCTCTCTCTCTCTCATCTGAGGGTGATGGGTGCATGTTAGCTGTTCGGGTTTATAACTCGAGCCAAGAAAGCCATAATAGCCCCATGGCAGAGAGAGGGCTTATGATGTCAGCTCTAACGATATCTGCTCTGAGTAGAAGTGCCAGTACCTATGATTGTTTCCCTATCATGGGCGAGGAGTGTATAGTGATGTCAGCTCTCTTCTACGATCTACAATGGCTCTCTGTGGTCTGTATGAGTCCTGTTGCTCTTTCGCACGTGATCATGTAGTGGCAGTGACCGTGGATGTCCCTCAGCTCTCTCTCTACTCTCTCTCTGCTTCCTCTCGTGGATGCGTCCGACCTGTGTGGGTTTTCGAGGCTTTGATCGTTGGAGGTGATTGGATAGATGTAGTTTTTGGATGTGATTCTGATATTGAATGTCTATGATTCGCGCTGATTATCTTTATTCTCGGTGGTGCGCGAGCCTGTTGTGTTATTCTAGTGCGCGTGCCATGGGCAGGAGCTTTGGAGTATCTAGTGTCGTGCAGTTGTCTGGTACTCTCTCGTTGTAGTTGGTCCTTACTTGTTTGTCGTTTGTCCCTGCTAGGTCATGGGTGCTCGAGGCAATATGTATGGATATGTCTGAGCTCTTTCGTGCTTTCCTGCACCTGCTGGTCGTACCTCGTTGTTGTTTGCCATATCGATACTCGACGGCTGGTGATGTATGTTACGAATGCAAGCGTTGTAAGAGGACAGGGCGGTATATTTATGGATCACTCTGCATCTTTTGTGTCTTCTCGCTGGTCTGATGAGTGATAACTGTTAGTGTTTGGTTCTAATGTATGTGAGACAGTTATGTGTATTGCTCTGCGCTCTACTCATGCGTCAGACTTGTGAGTAGGGTTTGAAGCGTAACTTTATTGTGTATTGGGTTCACCTGTTGGTGTGCTCTGTGCAGTTTTACTTGACAATAGTGACGGCAAGGCCCCACCCAAAGCACAGTGTGTCGATCCACCCAAGATTTAGTGATTGTTCCATGTGCTGTCAGCTCATGATACGCTGTTTGGTGTGGTACCGCTGTCCCTTGCTGTCTTTTCATATTCACGATACCACGTGTTCGGTGTGTTGTATGTAGCTTATGGGTCATACGCTTCACGGTTCTCTCTCGTGTACTCTACTCTTTTCTCTTTTTGTTTGTTGGCGTATCCTTGTTGTCTTTACCATCTACTCACCTCCGCAGCAAAAATGTGCTGTGTCGATAAGATCTGATGAGTACAGCTCATCTCTATCATACTAGTGGGATGGTTATTCTTGTTGTCATTTTCTCTATGCTATGCCTGGTGCTCTCTCCAAGAATTATGATGTGGATGTTCTTCTCTCTCTCTCTCTCTGGTAATGTAAGTGATGGTTGTTAGGTGTACACTGTCGGTGTTTTGTCCTATATTGGTCTAGATTAGGTACTAAAATTGGAATAGATGTGCCTAGTGATGATGTTCAGTCTGCTTTTCGTCATCTTTTCTGGTGGTGTCGTGTTTTACCTGGTTGTGTTTTGTCCTGTTGATATCTAATTGTTCCCCAAGAACATGATAGTGGCATAGTCAGGCTCTGCGTCTCTACTACGTGTTTGCACGGTTGACCGTATGTTTTCTGTGATATCTAGGGTTAATGTACGAGTGTTAGGGCAGGGTTAATTAGAATTGATTGTAGCTTTCTCTCTCCCTCTCATCAAATATGTGGTAAGTGTAGCACTAGTTTAATTAAGCGCGTATCACACTTGGTTTTGTGAGGGCGAGTAGTAGAGTTGATTGGTGCAGCTGCATCTTCTCTCAAATGCTCTTCGTGTGAGTGTAAACGTACCTGTTTTTGAAGTACCTATCCATGGACAGGGGCAGGTACGGGTTTTTTGGAATGTCAGACAAATCTCTCCTCTATTTTTTTCATTGTAAGGTATCCCGTTTTATCCTGTTGTTGTATTTATATTTCTTTTATGAATTTTTTTAGATGGATTCCGATTGTGGTCTGTGAGTGTGGCGTGTGCCTTGAATGTATTGATGTCTTGCTCTAACTGCTGCTCTCATCTCTCTCTGGGTCGTCCTGCTTCTCTACTTTGTGGTCTTGCTATTGACCTTTCCTATCAATGACGCAGAATTATTGATTCTGGAGTCGTGCGTTTTCTCTCGTACCTCTCCTCATCTCTATCATCTTTCTCTGACTTCCGTGGTGCCAGTTTTCTGGTGTGCGACTTTTACAGAATGGTGTTGTCATGTGAAATTTGATGTGTTGTCAAGCTCTCCTTCACTCTCCCGTCACTGGTGATTTTTTTTAAGGTTATGGTTTTTTGCGTATGCGCTTTTGTTGTTTTTCCTTATTTATGGTCTCCTGGGTGAGCTCGGGTAGTTATCGTGGATTCGAGTGTCTTCCTCTCTCTCCGGTGCTTTTTTGGTGTTTCGTCTCGACCGTGTGGTTGTACGTACATGTTGTTTTTTCTGGATCTTTATGGGCCAGTTAAATTCGTTCATGTCAGCATTTCTCTGTCATACTTATTTTTGTGACAGATTCGAAGTTTATTTATGCTCTGTGTCTAATTTCCCTATGTTATACTCGGGCTAGGTATTTTGACTGATGTCTGTGTCTTTCTCCTCCTTTGTGTGTTTGTGTTGTTTTGGGTCTACGTGGTTTGTGTTGCTATTTTCTTAGTGTGGGACAGTATGATGTTCGCTCTCTCTTCGTACTCTTAATGTTGTGTCTTTTGCTTTTCGTTAGTCTTTGTTTTCTCTATTCGGTTTGGGTGGATGTTGCAGCTATGATTGGTACATCTCTCTCTCTCTCAATCTCTGGTGGTCGTTTCCACCGGTTTGTTTTCCTTATGAGTGTGAGCAGTTTTGATAGGTTCAGCTCTCTTCTCTCTCTGTTTTCGTGGTTGCCGATACTCTCCTGCTTGGTGCATTGTTTGTTCATCTTTTTATTTCTGATGTGGCGCTAGTTTAGATGTCAGTTTCGTGGTCTCTCTGCTCTGTTGGTCGCAAAATTCAGTATAACTGTTCCCTGTTATTAACTATCATTAATTTTCATGTGATTTGATGTCAGCGTCTCTCGGTCCTCTCCTCTCCTCTTGTTTGGTCGTTCGTAAGGCGTGTGGTGTGTTATGTTGTGTGTGTGTGGCTTGGCATATGAGATTTGTATTCTTTGGTTTTTGAAGGAGTATGTGAGGTACAGCGTTTTCTCAATTGTACGCTCTTGTGGTTCAGTTTAGACCTTGAATTGAATATTTATTCCTATCTTGATGGGCAGCTGATCTGATGTTCATGTCTTCTCTGTCTCTCTCGTCTCTGTCTGGGTCCTCTGAGCGTGTTGTTCTTGGGTTTATCATATGGTTTAGGCTCATGTATAGTAATGTTCAGCTCTCTCTAGATTCTCTCTTTGTGTGTGTTTTTCCTGGTCGGTATTTTCCTGGTGCTTTATGGGCGGCTCCCTCACGTTTAAGGGATTGTGGCTTTTTAGGGTACGGCAATGTAGAAACCTGTGCCTACTGATGGTTCCAGCTCTCTGTGTCGTGTATTCTCTTGTTAGGTCGTAAGCCATTTGTTTCGTTTTGGCCTTATCGGGATAATATTCTTGGCTGATTATGATGTCGCTCTCTCTCGTTCTCTCTTGTTGTCATATTTATCTGGTCGACTAACCTGTTTGATGGTGGTTTTTCCTATCGAATGGCAGTTTCATTGTAGTGTTTTCAGTCTTCTTTCTCTCTTTTCTGTGGTGTCAGTTACCTGTTGTCATTTTTCTCCTCCAAGGTACTCTTTAAATTTTTTGGAACTGTAGGGCGGTATGGGCCAGTATGATAGTGTCTCATGTTGTCTTTCTTTCTGGCTTGTACGTACCTGTCTCGTTTTCCTTATATTTATGTAATGCTGCAAGGTATAGATTCATTCTTCTCTCTCTTGTCTTCTCTTCTGGTTGTTCTTGTACTTATTGTTTTCCTAGCATCATGGTTATGTAGTCTAGTTTTATGATGGTACGTAGCCTTTGTGCTCGTTCTCTACTCGTCGTGGGATGTACCTGTTGTTTTCCTGATCATGGAACAGATGATTTAAGATGTCAAGTCGTGCATCATCTCTTGCATAGTCAGGAGTTTTGTCGTTTACCTATGTGTGTTGTTTGCACTTAGTGCAGTGAGGGATGGCGGGTGGCTGGTCTACTGACTGGTCAGACATCGTCTTTCTCATCTCATTCATGATTGTTTCGGTACTTGTAGTGTTTTCCTATTCTGATAATAGATAGGTGCATGAAAGTTAATGGCCTGTTGAGCTCTCTGCTATGCGTCATCTGAATCGAGTTTATTTTAAGGCTTCAGTTGTTACACTGTTGTTTTTGGCCTGGAGTGGCGGATCGGGCAGTTTATGAAATGTCAGCTCTCTCTCGGTGCGTCTTAAGTGGTTATTTCGTGACTCTGAATTGTGTGTTCTATATTTATCGAACGGCAGTGGCTTATTTGAATGTCAGCTCTTCTAATTGCGCTTTCTTACTCTTCTTCTTTTCATCTCGTCTCTTCTCATCTTGGCTCTGCTGTGTCGGTATTCCTAGTTGACATTTCCTATCTATGCTGGGGCAGTTTTATTTCGATGTCAGTGTCTCGTTTTCGATCTCTCCTCTCTCTCTCTGCTCTCTCTGTGGGTGTCTACGTACCTCTGTTGCTTATTTGCGGCTTGGATCAGGTGGGTTAGGCATTGTTAGATTGTGGCTCTCTTCTGCTTTACTCTCTAGTGGATTTCAGTCCGTTACCTGTTGCTATGTTCCCATCAAATGGCGTATGGCAGTCATGATGTCAAGTTGCTCTCGCGGTGTCTCGTCTTAATGGTGTGGTCGTTAGGTTTGTTTGTCCATATTTGCTATGTGTGTTGCTCAGTATTTGGATGTCGGCTCTCTCTCTCTCTCGTCTCTGAGTGGTCTGCGCTTGTTTGGTTTTGTATTTCAGTATTCATTGAGGCAGGTTTATGGATTGTCAGCTCTATTCTCGGTTTGCTGCTCCTGCTTCTTTGCTGTGGTCCGTACCTGTTTGTTTTCCCTATCATGGGTTCATTTGTGGGAGGATATATGATGCTCAGGCTCTTCATAGTGCTACTCTTCTGTGTGTAACCGTGTTGTTGTAATTCTCATCGCTGTTGGTGCTCTTATGTCAGCTCTTCTGTCTCCTCTTCTCTGTGTGGTCAGATGGCCTAATCTCATTCTTCTTATGTGGGGTGTGGTGGGTGTTGGGGGTGGT
>NW_019950509.1:0-8058 GCF_002910315.2 Salvelinus sp. IW2-2015 | reverse complement strand
CAACATCTGCAGGAGTTTTATAAGAAGCCAGGAGCAGCTACACCTGCAGCTTTTACAACAGCCCACCTGGAAAGCAGGCAACGAGGTGGTATCTGTTAGACCCCGGAATGGCCTGACAGTGGGCAAAGGGAATGGGAATGGGATTACAGGCAGACAAGCAGGGAAGAAGTCGTCGAGGATGTCTGTTCTGTTTTATCTTTGTCTCACTCAGTTCAGTTTCGTTTCAGGTTAGTCAGCTCCTGTGGTATTTAGTGTGGTATTCAGCACAGGTTATCGTTTTCATAGCTACTGGCTACATCATCAAACCAGTGTGTTCCTTAATGTCATCGTTGATATGGTTCCTTCCCATTCGTTAACTTGATGTGTAGTGCAGTGTATTTGTGCCTTTTGGTTGAACATAGCACTGACACTTGTTATCTGCCGCTGGGGGAAACTTGGGGAGTAAATTGTAGGGGGGGGGGGGGGTTCTGTTCTCTCCCTCCTTCTAAAACATGTAAATGGATGGACGTGACGTTAAATAGCTAAAAAGCCCGGTTTGAGCCGAGAGAGAGGACCGAGTCACAGGGTCTGCTGATTAATGAACTGCTTCTGTGGGTTTGGGCCGAGTGCGAGGAGCAGAAAAGTTAGAGTGTGACGCGCTCATAAATCACACTGACAGCCCGCCAGTCTACCGGGCGAGGCTCGCAGTCTGTCACAGGAGCCGAACATCGTAGCACGCCACGCGCTGTGCCAGGGCCAAATCTAAACAAAACATGGGGAAGCAGTTAAATTGATCAGGAAAAGGTATCGCAGGCACCTTTTCCCAGACACATCTCTCTACCTCTCTACCTCTCTACCTCTCTCCCTCTCTCTCTATCCCCTCCTCCCTCCCTCCATCTCGCTCTCTCTCTGTGTCTTCAAGCGGCCCATTATGTGGACCATACAGGAAGCTGCTACTGACCTCCCGGAGGCTTTGTTTCTGTTTGGATTTTGTGAATAGAATTTTCAGCCCTCCGTCGCCATCAAATATGGAATAGAAATCGCTCCCTTATTTCTCCAGAGACAGTGGGTCCAATCCACATGACTTGCTCCATTATGCAGTCTGTTTTCCAGTGAGCGCATCACAAGTTTTGTCTGTCCCCCCATCCCACCCCCCAGGCTAGAAAGGAAAGGGTCTTCCACTGCAGCTTGTCTCTCTGTGAAGTGTGACTTCCTCCACATATATCCTCGGGAGTGTCTCTCCACAACTCAATGGCCACCTTGGTCTTGTAATTCTTGTCAAGAAAAGCAAAACATTTATCCTAGACTCTCCTATAATAACAAGCTTTTCCTTGAGTGAATTGAAACAAATTGCAATGGAATCTGATAGTAGAAAGATAGTGGAGGGAAAAAGAGAGGCGGACAGAAAGAGAGAGTGAGAGAGAGACAGCAAGAGAGACAAAGAGAAAAAGAGAGGAGAGAGAGCGATGTGGAGCTAACAGAGCCAGTTGTATGATAGCTCCAGTACCTCCCATGTTTCCTAATAGACCACCAGAGATCTCATCAACAGCCCACTGAGGACTAAACATGTTTAGCTGTGAAAAAGAGGTGCCATTAAACTGGTAATGAAGTAATGCTCAGTTCTTGGCATGTTTACTGTTATAGAAACGGATTATACCATGGTGATACACAGTTACCTGTCTGATCGACATCTGCAATAACATCAGCTTATAGTTCTGATTTATAGTTGTGTTTGTGTCTGTGGGATAGTACTGTTATGATTAAGCCACACAAGTCTGGCCGTTTTTTCCCCATGTTTTTTCTGGTGGTTGCTTTGGCAGTTGTTTCTTGTTGTTGTTGTTGTTGATGTTATTGTTTAGCTCGGCTGTCTGGCTGGCCCAGTGGTAAACAGGGTTGCGGGGAGGGTGGGTGGTGTGGGCGTAACGCTGGTGGGGTGCTCAGTTGCTGTAAACTCCCAGCGAGTTCCCCTCGGCCCATAAGCTGAATAGACCATCAGCAAAATGGAAGACAATTAACTATCAGCTGTGGGGGGGAAGATTACCCAAGGCTTAATATCACACAAGAAAACTCATCTCATAGCAGTCTGGAGGGGAGAGTGCAGTCTATCAGCCGAGTGTGCCTAGCTATGCCTCGTTCAGCAAGAGGAGGAGACAGAATAGAACAGAACTAGGCAAAAAAGGAGGCGAGGAAAAAGAGAGAAAGGAGAGAGGAAGAGAGACAGGCAGTAGTTAAGATCATGGAAGGAGCACCGGCAGCATCGGCAATGGAAGTATCCTCGTCGTCGGTGTGGGCGCCCACTTCCTTGTTCATTTGTGTCATTTGTGCTCCTTTCCTCCTCCACTCCTCCTCCTCCTCCTGCTCCTATTCACTATAGCAACAACAGCAGCAGCAGCATCAGCAGCAGCTCGCCGCCCAGCAGCTCGTCTTCCAGCAGCAACTCCTCCGATGCAACAGCTCCAGCAGCAGCAGCACCTGCTCAACATGCAGCGCCAGGGCCTGCTCTCTCCCTGCCCCGGCCCCAGGACAGGCAGCCCTCCCCGGGCAGACCATGCCACCAGTAAAGGGGTGGCTGAAGGGAGTGAAGGGGAGAGGAGAGGGGAAGGGGAGAGAGCCTGGGGCTTCTGGGGCTGGGGGGCTGTAGCCGCACGTGACTGCCGGCGGCCACACCAATCTATCTCTCTCTCTCGCTCTCTTCCCTTTTGTTTTCTGCCTCTTTCGCTCTCCCTCAGCTCTGCCTGTCTCTCTGTCTCTCCCGTTGTCTGTGAGTGTTTTTTTTTCTCTCCCTCTATTCCCTCGCTCCCTGCCTCACCCCTCCCTCTCTGGGTTGTTGTTGTTGTTGTTGTTGTTGTTTTACTGCCTGCCTCACAGTAGGCAGCGAAAGAAAAGAGACAAGAGGAGCCGCTCCATTTTCTCTCGCCTCGCCAAGAAGTAAACACGTGTTTACCAAAATGGCAGGGATAAAACAACAACAACAACAACAACACAACAACTAGAAGAACAAAATGAAGGGAGGTTAATTACCAGTGTGGGGCTGAAACAAAAGGGCAACCGCGCCGTTGATCTAGCTAGATAATATCATTTGTTCAACTGAATTCTGCTTCCTCTATGAATGTAATCCAGTGGCGGCCATTGTGGATCGATGCCCGTGGATCCCTGTAGATTTCATTGGAACACTGCCATTCTTATAAGCAGAAACCGCTGACAAGAGATCATCCCAGTTAATCTCTCAGTGTAGCGCGTGTGCCATTTGGTTAAAATACTAAGCCTGAGCGGTGTACAACAAGTAAGATAGAGATGTATGTAGGCAGTAAACAGGAGGAAGTTATTATGTGTTGGTTTGTGATGACTCTGTGTTTACGTAGTCTACAATACATCATCTCCGGGCCATAGTAGTGATTGTGTAAATGGATTGTAACTGTGTTGGTCCCTGTTTCTCCCCCTTCCAGCTGGATGACGGCCCAGCAGAGCTCCAACAGTTGTGGAAGGACGTGACCGGCGTCGGCCACAACATGGAGGACAACGGCACAAACACAGCGGCGCGCGGCGGCCTGGACCTGACCACTACCAACTCTCCTCGACTACCTCCTCTACCCCTTCCAAAGCGTCACCTCCCATCTCGCACCACTCCATCGCCAACGCCAGTCTCCCGCACTCAATTCCAGAAGAGAGAGAGAGCGAGAGAGGGAACGGAAAGGGAGAGGTACGGAAAGTGAGCTACTCGTCCGCCACCCACTACACAACACATTGTAGACACAGAAGTTAGGACGCACCAAAAGCTTGTTGTTGGCTGGTAGTTGTTTGTGTTTCGATGGCTTTTTAATAATGTACAAATACATTTGATATCTGTCTATAGAAACTCCCGATCAGAGTATTTGTCCCCCGTTTGAAAATGAAAAAAACAATTTGTTCCTGCCCGGGTTGAACGTGATGTTTTGTTTGTTTGTTCAATAGTTTTATTAGTGTCTTGGTAATATTCAAAAACCAGCCTCGGCCCTCCCTAGGGACAGCGTAGGATGCTATTGAACACAGTTACTTACACCATATCAAAAGCAAGGAGAGGAAGACACCGGCAGCAATACACTGCTGTGCGAGCAGAAAGCAAAGGTAACCACCTCGTACATTAAGTATTTAGTGGCTCTATCTTTTGAAATTACCTTGCTGCTCCGCTTGTCATGTAAACAGAAACGTGATGCCAAGGTGGTATTTTAGAATGTTTATCCTATGCCGCCCTTTATATGTGGTTCTGACTGTAAGAAAACACTGTTCACATATCTGTCTATCTGGTTCTATGCATATATCAAGGCTCTTTCCTGCGATATATTAGAATGTGGCGTAGTGTAGCGGTGTGGAGAGACTTCAGTGGAGCGGATGTGTTGCGTAATTGGTTTTAAAGTAGATGCTATCTGCTACCGCCACTAAAAGGGGCTTGAAAAAGATATCTTTAGATGTTCCCCTAGAAGAGAAACAAAAACAGGAGGAGGCGGGAGGGAAAAGAGAAAGCACTTTTATATCTGTTATTGTCCCCGGGGGGTGTGGCGTCTCGTAATGATCGAACACGGAGTATTGTCAAGGAGAGATGCTTACTAACACACAGTGGATCGATGGAGGGGAAAGCCTCCTGTAGAAACCGTGTGTGAGCTTCTCACACACACACACACACACACACACACACACACACACACACACACACACACACACACACACACACACACACCACACACACACACACACACACAAATCCTCCTCACACACACCGACAACACAAGCACACACACACCCTCCAACCCGCCAAATACAGAAACAAGTGGAGCCGAAAGGTTAAACCGTCACTTTTAATAGGATGTGCTGTCTACTCGCGGGTCATAACTTATTTGGGTGGCCATTATCCAAGCAGAACCCCCTCTTGTCTCAAAATAACATAAATGACGGAGAATATTATTAATCCGTGATGAAAATTATATGGCCGTCTGGATTTTCATGTTTACTTGAAAGCCCTTTGTTGATCGCTTTACAAGATGAAGAAGTAGGGGTCGGGGAAAAAATAAAAGGAAATTGGTCCCTCGTGAATGGATTGGCTGGATGTTTTTTTCACACATTGTTTAGGGGTTTGCAATAACACTGGGGATAGGTAAACCTCTAGATCAATAATCAGATGTAAACCATATTGCTAGGCCACCCGCCCTATCTTTCTCCCTTCTGTTATTAGGAACCACCTAGTCCCTTATAGTGCACTACCTTTAGCCAGAGTAGGCAAGAGTCTCATGGGCTCTGGCCAAAAAGTAGTGCACTGTATAGGGAATAGGGTGCTATTTCAGATGCAGACAGTAACTTCCACCTTTGCTTAATTAGGCTCCTTCCCTCCTCCTCCTAGCATCCTTGGCAGTTGAACTATTCAATAGAACGGGCTGAATTGACCTGTTTTGACCTGCTTGTCACTGATGGTAACCTGACAGCCACCAGCAGCCTCAAGCCATTATGGCTTTTTTGATGAATCTGACGCCAGGCTACCCTTCTCTCTCTCCTTCTCTCTACCTCCGACCTTCATTTTTTTCTCTCTCTGTCTCTCTCTATCTCTTTCTTTCTCCCTCCTTCCCTTTGTCTCTCTTTCTCGCTCTCTCTCTCTCTATCCATCCCCCCTCTCTTTCTCCCCTTCTCTTTCCCTCTCCTCACCTTCTCTCTCTCTCATCTCGCTCTCTCTATACATCGCTCCCTCCTTCCTCTTCCTTTTCTCCCGCTGTCTCTCTCCCTCTCTCTCTCGCTCTCTCTCTTCTCCCTCAGCTCATTACACGAGGAAAGCGGAGCTCCCACTCCCTCTATGGTCATGGGTGTGCAAGTGCCCGGCTGCGAGAGCGTCTGTGAGGACTTCGACAGTTTTGAAGTAGGTCTTACTCTGAGAATGTGCTCTACGCTATGTCTTACACTCACCTTCCCTTTCCTGTACTGACCGACCTCATATATCATCATGTCTTAGCTTACACTGTGAATTCACTTCATGACTGTGCATTACGTTAGGTCTCCTGTGTTAATACTAAAAAAAAAAGTACAAGCTCGATGACAGTTGCGTTAAAACCACGGGCCAAGACAACGGCCCCCATGATATCCGATAAAGCTTCATGTCACCCAGCCAAGCGCCTCTCGTGCCTCTTTCCCACAGCAGAAACGACGTCTTATGTTCCATGGTATAAAAGTTGCCATTCATCAACTAAGATGAGCTAGCTGCTGTACATTTTTTGTTTCTCAGTAATGAAGCTGCAGAGGCCTATTCTGGGTTATTTTTCCACAGAACCAGAGCGGCTCTTTGCGGCTTAATCGGGGGGCCCAACAAAGAGATAAACACGCTTGCATTCAGTGGGGATATTTGAACGTGAGATTGTATAGACTGTCAGGCGGCTGGCTACATTAACTCTAGATGTATTGATCCGATTTACACCCAAATCTCCTCTTCAGCTCGCAGAGTGCCTGATAGGCTGGTGTGAAGAGCCTCAAAAACGAATGGCAACTTGTAAGGACGCGCAAGGGGCCCACAATGGCTGCATCAGTGTTGTCATGCGCCTGCGGACGGACTGAATGAACTCTTCATGCTCCATCAACAATTTAGTAATTAGCTCATTTGTAATTGTCTGCTTTGTTGTCTGGGATGTTAGTGGGGGACATCAAAAGGGAAGGTGTTCGCTCGTGCCATAAGACAGGTTATCACGTGCCATTCTGGAGTAGCGAGGTTCTTTCTCTCTCTCTTCATTCGAAAAGAGAGAAAAAGGTCCGAAGCGTTCATTGGAATATTCTTATTAGATTTTAATTAACTGAGAAATAATGATCGCGTCGAGCGTTTTCACGGGTGTAAATGTTCATGTAAATTCCACACAAACTCTTGAAATTG
The DNA here is from genome assembly GCF_002910315.2 of Salvelinus sp. IW2-2015. NCBI lineage: Eukaryota > Metazoa > Chordata > Actinopteri > Salmoniformes > Salmonidae > Salvelinus > Salvelinus sp. IW2-2015. The sequence continues at coordinate 1,202 of NW_019950509.1, read as the reverse complement.
GGATATTGTTCTATTTTGGGGAGGCAGATCTTCCTTACATTACAGTGCTGTAACTCCATAACGTGGTTCTGGATGACATGGAAGCCCACCAGGGCCAAACCAGAGTTGTAGGATTTAGGTCAGGCAAAACCAAAGGCAGTAGCTTGGTTAATTATACAGCCGTCTGTAGCACCAGGCATGTGCATTAGGGCTAATGTGTGTCTGTGCAAAAAGAAAATGACTGAAAGCCAGACTGGCCTTAATATACAAAACCTCTACAGACCCCACAAGTGAGACAGACAAGACATTTCATGTGATTATATCAACGCTCTGTTCAACGGACAGGCCAACAATAGACGCACCTTTGAATTCATTATTTCCAGGTGTATTTTAATGGATATGATGTGCTTATCCCCAGGGGAAGATGCACTGCGTGGAACAGCATGGTGGATGTGGGGGAAGGCAGTATAGTCAATACTATAAGGTTACATTATAAACTGGGTGATCGAGCACTCAATGCTGATTTGGCTGACAGCCGTGGTACATCAGACCGTATTTTCTGTGCTCTAATTAGTTGGTAAGCAGATATATGATCGCAGTAAGGCACCTCGGGGGTTTGTGATATATGGCCAATATACCACGGCTGTGGTACAAGGCTGTGTCCAGGCACTCCGTATTGTGTTGTGCTTTAAGAACAGCCCTGAGCCGTGGTTATTTGGCCAAATACCGCACCTCCCTTATTGCTTAAGTATATTCTGGCGGAGGCCCTGGAGCAGAGGAGAAGTTTACCTTGCAGCTTGAGAAAAATGTTGGCTGTGGTGGAACTGCATGGCTATAGCGGATTAGTGGTCTATAGTCATACACTCGTCACTTTGTCTTACTGAATCCACCCGCTAACTGTAAATGGCCTTCCATGTAAACACGGCTAAGTATGTTTACTGTATGGACATCTTTATAGCTTAGTTTCTCATTTAGGTTAGGGCATAGGTACACAGTAGGCTATAAAACATGTGACTGTAATATTCTTTAAGAACAGTGTAGAAAAAAGGATTGCACAGATATACTTTACAGTAGGCACATATACTTTACAGTAGTAGACTAGAAAGAGGCGTTGCAGGTAATCTCTGACAACTGTATAGTATGGAAGGGACCCTGCTTCAAACAACTGTCTTACAAAACAGCCTTAAGATTCTGGGTGAGACTCCACGTCGTTGCCATCCAGC
>NW_019950508.1:0-8060 GCF_002910315.2 Salvelinus sp. IW2-2015 | reverse complement strand
GTGGACCACACACCCTCTCCACTGAATAGCAGGCTAGTTATTGATTAAGCATGCTTGCAGGTAGTCGCTGATTCCTTCCAAACCACACTTGTTGAGTTGCGATTTCCAACTCGTGTAAGTTTTGTCCAATGGCCCAATGAGCACCGATGCGTTTTTTATCATAATTTATCTTACATATGACAAGGATTGAAAAGGATTTGCCAGTAGATTGTCGACTTGATTCATGATGGATGAGTATTTGTTAGCTAGCTAAGATTTTGAAGAGTGTGATGTTGACAGATCAGTCCAATCAAAGCTACGGTAGATATAACGTGATTTGACGTAATTTTATCTGTGGCCAATGACCTTGAGCCTTCTTGGATGGGCACTTCTAATGTAACTCTAGCGGCACACCAAGGGCTTGAATGTTCAGTTTACCCTTAGATTTGGCCGGTGACGTAGTGTCCCCATGAGTGACAGAACACTGAGCCAACACGGCACAACTAGAGAACATTACCAACCCCTACTCTCCGTACTTTTCCGCTGGCTGCCCCACCACCACATTAAAGCACTGCGCCAACACAACACAACTAGAGAACATTACCAACCCCTACTCTCCGTATTTTCCGCTGGCTGCCCCACACCACAGAAAGCACTGAGCTAGGCTGAAACACCTTCATGCTGGAGCTGGCCGAACTGCAATGTAAACAAAAAGAGACCATGTTTGTATGGAGGCTTTATTAACTCAAAGATGTATCTTTTTTTTTTTAAATTCTAACTGATATGTGACACGCCTTAATTTTTTTGTTAAACAGGCCGGGCTCAAAACAGGCTTGCCACTGGTCACATACACCGGATAGGTGCGGTGTAATGTGTTGTTTTACGGCGTCATTCATAGTAGTATGATAAGTGTTTGTGTTACAGGCGTCAGTTCAGTCAGTATGAAGGTGTTGTTTACAGGGTCAGTCCATAGTAGTATGATAGGTGTTGTTTTTACAGGGTCAGTCATAGTAGTATGTAGTGTTTCTTTACCAGGTCAGTCATAGGTAGTATGATGGTGTGGTTTTACAGGGTCAGACCGTAGTAGTATGATGAGTGTCTTGTTTTTACAGGCATCATAGTAAGTGATAGGTGTTGTTTTACAGCGGTCTCAAGTCAGTTATGATAGGTGTGTTTACAGGTCAGCCGTAGTAGTACCAGGTGGGCTACAGTGTAAGTGTTGCTTTACACGGTCAGCCATAGAGTATGATTAGGTGTTGTTTTAGCAGTCATTCATAGTGTATGATGGTGCTGTTTACAGGGTCGTCCGTAGTAGTACGGTGGGCTACAGTGTGAATGTGTTGTTTTACAGGTTCAGCCATAGTAGTAATGATAGGTGTGTGTTTACAGGCAGTCATAGTTAGTATGATGGTTGTGTTTTACAGGGTCAGTCATAGTTAGTATGATAGGGTGTTGTTTTACAGGGTCAGCCATAGTATATGGAGGGTAGGCTGTTGTTTAACAGGTCAGTCATAGTAGTTAGATAGGTGTTGTTTTACAGGGGTCAGTCTAGTAGTATGCAATAGTGTTGTTTTACAGGGTCAGTCGAATAGTATGATACTAGGTGTTGTTTACAGGGTCAGTCATGTATATGATAGTGTTGTTTTTAAGGGTCAGTCATAGTAGTTAGGATAGGTGTTGTTTTACAGGGCAGTCAAGTAGTATAATAGGTGTTGTTTTACAGGGTCAGCCATAGTAGTATGATAGGTGTTTGTTGACAGGGTCACCATATAGTATGATAGGTGTGTGTACAGGCGTCAAGGCCGTCAGCCTAGTGATGATAGGGTGTTTTACAGGGTCAGCCATACGTAGTATTGATAGGGTGTTGTTTTAACAGGGTCTCAGTCATAGTAGTATGAATGAGGTGTTGTTATTAACAAGGTCAGTCAGTAGTTATGAGTGTTTGTTTTACAGGGTCAGCATCGTAGTAATGATGGTGTTGTGTACAGGTCAGTCATGGTAAGATGAGTAGGTGTGTTGTAAACAGGGTCTCATACAGGAGATGATAGGTGTTTTTACAGGGTCAGTCAAGTAATTGTTATTGGATTAGGTGTTGGTTTTGTAAACTAGACAAAAACAAACAAGAACAAAACTAAAAAAAAATTAAATAATAAAAAAATAAATCAAATTAAGCAAAACCAGGTCAGCCTCGCGAGTTCATGATAGGTGTTGTTTTGACCACAGGGTCAGAGTCATAGTAGTATGATAGGTGTTTGTTTTACAGGGTCAGTCCATAGATAGTATGATAGGGTGTTTTACAGGGTTAGTCATAGTAGTAGATAGGTGTTGTTGTACAGTTCAGTCATAGTAGTATGATTAGGTGTTGGTTTGTAACAGGGTCAGTCATATAGTATGATAGGTGTTGTTTTACAGGGTCAGTCATAGTAGTATGATGAGGTGTTGTCTTACATGGGTCAGTCATAGTAGTATGATAGTGTGGTTGTACAGGGTTCAGGTCATGAGTAGTATGTAGGTGTTGTTTACAGGGTCAGTCCATAGTAGTATGATAGGTGTTGTTTTAACAGGGTCAGCCATAGTAGTATTGATTAGGTGTTGTGATTACAGGGTCAGTCATAGTAGTATGGATTTAGGTGTTGGTGTACAGGGTCAGTCATAGTAGTATTGATAGGTGTGTTTTACAGGTGTTAGCCGTAGTAGTATGATAGGTGTTTGTTTTTTACAGGGTCAGTCATAGTAGTATGATAGGTGTTGTGTTACAGGGTCAGTCATAGTGTATGACTAAGGTGTTGTTTTACAGGGTCAGTTCATAGTAGTATTGAAGGTGTTTGTTTTTGACAGGGGTCAAGCCGTAGTAGTATGATAGGTGTTGTTTTACAGGGTCAGCCATAGTAGTATGATAGTGTTGTTGTTTACAGGGTTCAGGTCATAGTAGTATGGATAGGTGTTGTTTTACAGGGTTCAGCCGTAGTAGTTACGGTGGGTTACAGTGTAAGTGTTGTTTCACAGGGTCAGCCATAGTAGTATGATAGGTGTTGTTTTTACCAGGGTCAGTCATAGTAGTATGATAGGTGTTGTTTTACAGGGTCAGTCATAGTAGTAGATAGGTGTTGTTTTACATGGTCAGCCATAGTTAGTTATGTAGGTGTTGTTTTTACAGGGTCAGTTCATAGTAGTATGATAGGTGTTTGTTTTACAGGGTCAGTTCATAGTAGTATGGATTAAGTGTTGTTTTACAGGGTCAGTTCATAGTGTTATGATAGGTGTTGTTTACAGGGTCAGTCATAGTGGTATGATAGGTGTTGTTTTTACAGGTGTCAGCGCGATTAGTAGTATGATAGGTGTGTTTACAGGGTTAGCCGTAGTAGTATGATAGTGTTGTTTTACAGGGTCAGTCATAGTAGTATGATAAAGGTGTTGGTGTTACAGGGTCAGCATAGCTAGTATTGAAGGTGGTTTTACAGGGTCAGTCATAGTAGTATGACTAGGTGTTGTTTTTACAGGCGTCAGCCGTAGTAGTATGATAGGTGTTGTTTTTACAGGGTGCAGCCATGGTAGTATGTAGGTGTTGTTTTACAGGTCAGCCATAGTAGTACGGTGGTACATGTAATGGTTGTGTTACAGGGTCAGCCATAGTAGGTATGAATAAGGTGTTGTTTTACAGGGTCAGTCATAGTAGGTTATGATAGGTGTTGTTTTACAGGTCAGCCGTAGTATACGGTGGGTACAGTGTAATGTGTTGTTTTACAGGGTCAGCCATAGTAGTATGATAGGTGTTGTTTTACAGGGTCAGTCATGTAGTATGATAGGTGTTGTTTTACAGGGTCAGTCCATAGTTAATTATGATAGGTGTTGTTTACAGGGTCAGCCATAGTAGTAATGATAGTGTGTTTGTTTTACAGGGTCAGCCATAGTGAGTATTGATAGGATGTTGTATCTCTCTCTTGTCTGGGTGCAAGGGTCTCTTTTCCAAGTTTAAAATGATAAACATTCACAAGCAACACCATGGGCCAGAAAAAGTTGAATACATCGGACATGTTGTCAATCCAGCAGGACTTCTGCCTCGTTCAAAACAACTGGAAACTCGGAACTGGGAAATCTCAGACTACAGTGAGTTCAAGACAACAGGGAACTCGGGAACTGGGAAATCTCAGACTACAGTGAGTTCAAGACAACTGGGAACTCGGAACTGGGAAATCTCAGACTACAGTGAGTTCAAGACAACTGGGAACTCTGACTGGGAAAATATGTTTTGAACTCAGAATTCCAAGTCGGGAACTCGGGTCTCTTTCTAGAGTTCCGACCTGAAGATCACTGACGTCATGATTCAACCTATTTTTTTCCCGAGTTTCCAGTTGTCTTGAAAGCAGCATATATCCAGAGAATGCCAGACTTTGATGACAAGTGAGCACAACAAACAGAAAAGAAAGTAATACTAAGTGTATGTTGTGTAGTAAGCTGTTAGTAGCCCATGTGCCTCACCTTAATAATTTGGCCCCTTTCCCCCTCATAAAATAGCCTACTGTTTTGGCATGTAGCCTATAGCCTGCTTTAGAGAAATGTAATCATCAAATATTGCAAGGGCTTTCATTGTCTGCTTATATGTCCCCTTTATTTATCCTACGGTTCTGACTTGGTGTACAGGGAGAATACTGTAAGTACGGCCCATGTTCTGAATTCTGTCTGTACATTTCAAAAGTGCTGAACAAATAGTTATATTGACTACGTCCGTCGTCGCTCGCTCCTTAATGTCTTAATCAAAATGATGGATTGCCTCTGATCCGCTCACCGTTCCCTTTTGTCATAGTTTTGTATCTCAATTGTCAGTAGTAACCACATTTGTGCAAGTCAGCCATTTAAACTATGTTTTTTTTTTAAAGGCAGTAAACGAGGCTGAATAAACTGTTTCGCTGCGGTGGTAACGATTCAATCCATGGTGTTAAAAATAAAGCTCTGCTGTTGGGACAGCTTTAYGTAGGCCCTAACCGTCTGTGTGCACCGTTTATCACCGTTATAGTGTGATTCATGTATTGTGTTGTGTTGAGGCTCTGTTGGGATGCATCTGAAACGTGTTTTTTTCATTCTCCCCCACACCAAAATGTACATGCTAAAATCGCAATTATATAATGTAACAATACAAAAAGCCTTTAGGCCCATATCAACAGCCGTATCATATGTACATAAAGCCTAATCTAATGACTTCACATCCGGTAGGACTCTCGCCAGACGCCTGGCGGCGCACTGTGTTCTATAACGTTAGACCGGGGGGGGAAATCTGGAGAAAGAGAGAAGAGGCGCGCCACAGGACGAACCCTCCCTCCCTCCCTCCCTCTCTCTCTCTCTCCCACTCATTAGTGTGCTACATTTCGCTGTCGATTTCGGGGCAAACAAGCTGCGCAGGACTAGCTTCGCTCATCTGAAGAGATTTATATATCAATCCGGGACATTTTTTCGTGTCCTTGTTAATCGTGGAGTTGATCCTGTCGATTTTAGAGGACAATTTGACTGTGATATCGGCGCAGATCAGCTTGGAAGATGGTTCGAGTCTCCGTAATATCGGTCCTTATTTTGGGCATCGTAGTTCCAGGGTTGGCCGGCTATATTGAGGTAGGAATGTAGTCCGGAATCGGACACGCATTGTATTTGTTTTTCCTGTTTGTCTTTCTTGTTAACTTGGAATCACGGAGGTGGTTTATCAAAGCTCACGAGATTACTGCGTACTCCCCTGTAACCCATACGCTGCCTATATGTTTATCTACAGACTCTAGCCTCTTTTATGGCTTTGTAACATTCTGCATTTCTGCTACATTCGCCTACCTTTTTTTGTTGTTGYATTTGTTAGGCTGATACATTAACATATCAGCTTTTCTTGTCATTTGGGCATCAGAAATAATTCGCACTGTGGCTATTCGACATGGACTGTCTGCTGTTTATTTATTTATAGGAAGCTTGTTACAAGGACGATTGATTCAGTACATTGTATCTCACGCCAGTGTGTCGTTTGTGGTAATGTGCGCTAACACTGTTAAAGCCAATTCATGCTTGCTCTGGCAATGCTTGCTGGAGGCTCCGTACAGAGGGTGTGACGCAATTGCGGAGGCTTACAGAGGCCAAATCGTGCTACATACCGCATAGCTGTGCGCCTCCCAAATGTTGTAACAATGTGGAGTGTTCAGTATCAGTGGCGTGTATTCATGGATGCCAATGGGAGCCGGGCTTCCCCAAAAAATTGACCAAGGAAACAAAAACATACATAATAATTACATATTTTGTCTCTGTGTTTTCATAAATGTGCTTCAATTCCCAAGAGGTTTAATGTGTCTCGAATGCAAGGGAAGCCAGTGAGCAATTGGCCTCCCTTGATTAAAAAATAATCTTAAATAGTCCTGGCACACCAAAAAAAAAAGTATCAAGGGAAGCCAGTTGGAATTTGGCTTCAGACCTATCAAATCACAAGCCAAATGTCATTATTGACAGAAAAAAAACGTTGTTGCATCTCATTGTGTTGCCCTCTGGTGCCTAGCTAGATATAATCGTCCCTTTTCCTAACAGGCCCACAATGTGGTTACTAAAGTTTGATTTTGGATATATTTGGCTGTTTTCTCTGCATGACATTTTAGAAGTTGTCCCCCTTTTCAGGTTTAGAAAAAGTGACTKCTAAATGCTAACTCTCGTTCGTATAGACTGTTAGCATAGTTAGCATCCAGAAGTCGTTGCTGGTAGTCGAAGTAGTTTTTAACAGTAATGCAGTTGATTGATTGACGGTGACCTGAAAATTTTAGTGGAGTTGACWTCCATACAGCGTTATACTCTGATTCTAACCTCAACATACTGTGGAATASATATAAAATGGGGATGGGGAGATTTGGGATGGAGCTGCAGGTGGGAAAATGGTGCATTTAAAAAAAAAATTTTTTTTTTTTTACTTCATGCCATCTTGGCTGAGCTCCTATGTCAAGCACCGGGTAATGGACTCCAACATCTCAGAAAATGTATTTTCAATCAGCCAGGTACCTGTAATGAGCTGGGTGGCTTTAGAGACTAGCCCGTTATCACTACGTGTGGTACGGTGCAGACCACTTTATCGGATGCGTATAACCGCTGCCCCGACGCAAAAGAAGTATGAACTCTAGTGACTTCTACGGAAGCCGCATCGCCGTAAATTCTGTACGTTCACTGCAGATGTCGGATTGACCATGCAGATGCTTTTTTTAGAATGTGGGTCGGAAGGAAAGGCTGCTGTGACAACGACGTTGTCATAGCAGGAATTACAGCAGGGTAGACTAGAAGAGAGGGGTTGCAAGCTGTTGCAGCGGAGATGAAAGGAAAGGCGACTTCGTAGCCATGGTTTGTGCTTGGCAATGTGATCCGGTGGCTCCACGCTGAGGGTGTGACGCAATTCTGGAGGCCAAATCACTCCTCCCACTTTTTTTAATGCAGAGTGTTCCGTATAGGTCTGCATTGACATGATTGGTTGACGGTAGGTGGGGGTGGTACATCCCCGTATAAACACAAACTCTCTTTCTTGACAACAGCTCTGCTCCACCAAGCGCAAGAAGWATGAAAGCCCTGAGGTCGCATCGCAGTAAACGCTGTACGGCCAATGCAGATGYCAGGAAGGACCATAAATTGTCTTTAAGACACTGTAGAGGCAGCGAGAGAGCTTTGGCTCAGAAAACTTACCTCAGTCCAGGGATGAGTCATGCGTTGTACTCCATAACGGGTGCTGTGGTACTGTGGTGCTACTGCAAGCTAGAATGAGGACGAAAACGGCAGTTTACTTCAACTAGCAGTCGTGCTATCTTCTCGGTGTAGCAGTTGGGGTAATGGGACAGTTTATAGTACAACGTATTTTGTCATTCCTGGATTGAGGTACATTTTCCGAGCCATAGCTCGTGCTGGCTCCACGGTGTCTTAAAATACACAGGAAGCCTGTCTGACCCTAGTGCAGCTGTAAACAGGCGGGTCCTATCTGCTGGCTAAGCCAGGATCAGAGTGGCCTGGACACGACATGCTTATAAAGTCTTCCTCTCAATATAACAACACAATGATCATTCATTTGATCTCAGACCTCATCGACCGCC
>NW_019950507.1:0-8063 GCF_002910315.2 Salvelinus sp. IW2-2015 | reverse complement strand
GACATGGAGATGAGCCATGCCCGCGCAGCTCAGTCAATTTTATTGACCACAGTCGGCGACACCGAACTGCCTTTACCCGGGAACAACTGTCCCGCCTGGAGCAAGAATACCTCAAGGAGAGCTACGTTTCTCGACCGAGAGATGCGAACTGGCAACAGCACTGAACCTTCCGCGAGACCACAATCAAGGTAGCGTTACCCTACTGTCGAAATGTCAAATTAGTTTTTACCTCTCATTTCTGATCATTTTGAGAGTTAAACCTACACTTGGCCCTGACCAACTTTAGTCACTTTGATATGCATATAATCGACTTTACCTTTATCATAAACTATTTGAGGATCTTTTATGAATGACAAGGATGCAAGGCATGACTTCATAACATGAGGGATTTGAGCAACAGCGTCTGGCATTTACTTTTTTAATTAGGTAGGAGTGTCCGTTCAGGCTCCCGAACTACCAGTTTAACAGTGATGGTCCAACCTTACCTGAATGTAACCTAAACAAAGCACATTTGTGATGTATTATTGTGTGGTCTACTGTAATTTATCATTGAGAAATGTGAAGCAGCCCAGGTTTAGTGGCATCTCGGTGGTCATTCCTTCCTTTCTCTCCTCCTCAACCCCAGGTATGGTTCCAAAACAGGCGAATGAAGGACAAGAGGCAGCGTTACTCTCTCAGCTGGCACACCCCTGGACTCCAACCTGTGTGCCCTGATGGTGAGCCAGGCTGCAGCAGGCTTACCTACCCCTTTCTCCCTCCCCTCCCCCTGCACCTCTACTCTCACCACGGAGTGGGGCAGGTGCCCCTCTGTTCCCAGCCCTTCGCTGCTCCCCTCAGGCCACTGGATCCCGCTGCGCCTCTCTCACTCCCCCTACCCCAGGCCGGGTGGTCTACCCCCAACGGCCTCTACCCACCATTCCAATGTGATGCACCATCCCCGCCACTTGCCCCTGCCCCTCTGCCTCCACTGGGGATCAGACAACTGTTCAAAGCAGAGGGCTGAGCGCTATGGCCTGAATCGACCATGCAGTCCCAAAACTATGGCTGCCAGTCTGGACAGGAGGGAAGAGGTGCCTTTGCCCAGATGAAGTTTGCTGCAGTAGCTACCAGGAAATGACGATATGAACCTCAACCTGGTGTAACGGTACATTGAGCACAATCACACACCTCATGATCAGATAAAACTGCCCTCCTGGAGGAGTGCAATTTGATCCAGCCTTTCCATGTTGTTGGAGCTCTAGATTTATCTGTGTCTGTCTGTAATAACACAGCTGGGGATGTTATACTGTTTTTATTATTCATGTGAAATGCAACGTTCTTTCAGATCGATGATCTTGAAACATTCCGGCCTTCACACATACGTAGCTAATACTGGGGATGACCTAGAGCAATAAGAAATCGTTCCTTTTGTTGCAACTGCGTTTTCTCATGTGCAAGAACGAGAAGTTTCGTTCTAACTGCTGATTCACTAATAGGCAGAGGAGTTCCATTAGTAGAATGTCCAATTAGACATTGAAGGTAAAAACAATATATACAAACAATCCAGACATTTTCAGTCATAGAAATTCACATATTTCACTGTTTGCTCTGATAATCAAGTATGAATCTCAACACATGAGAAAATGGATTTGCAGAAACTACTGTTGCTCATGTGTTTGTCTGATGTTTGCCTATTCTATTATTCTTGTCTAGAATTGAAGAGAATGCATACAGTGCCAGAATATGTGAAGGCGCAAAGTGTACATAAGATTTTCCTTCCATCTTTCGAAATATGTGATGAAATATTTTAGTTAATACATATTTATGAGAAATCTCTGGTTCAACATTTAAAGAACAAATTGTGATTGAGTACACTCGTTTGCATCAACAATGACATATATTACTCTGTCAAGCATACTTTTACAAAGTAAATTAAATAAATAAACTCAACACTCTCAAATCAATCTACATTTTCAATGTACTTTTGAAAGGTTCGATTGCACACATAGAACCTACATTATAATATATGACTGTGTCTTATCTGATAACGTTCCTTGGTCTAGGGCAGAAATACCTTTTAGTGTAAGGACAGAAGCTGGGAGACGAGAAGCAAGTACAGGGAGTGAACATTTAATAAACAACGGACATGAAACAGAACACGGGCAGCATCTGGGCAGGGTGAGGCGTGGGAGCCCGACGAGCTGGCTGAGGCGTGGGAGCCCGACGAGCTGGCTGAGGCGTGGGAGCCCGACGAGCTGGCTGAGGCGTGGGAGCCCGACGAGCCGGCTGAGGTATGACTTGGGGTGGGAGCCTACAGAGCCAACCGAGGCAAGGAAACCTCTCGAGCCAGCTAAGGCGTGGAAGCCTGACGAGCCAGCTGAGGCACCCCCGGTTCCTTTGGCAACAGCACCCGGACCTGACGTCACCAACCAAAACAAAACACAAAACTCCCTGATGCTTCCAATATGGGTGTCAGCATTCTGTAAAGACAGACGCTGTGAGACGAGAAGCAAGTACAAAGAGTGAACATTTAATAAACAAGGGACGTGAAACAGAACATGGACAGCATCTGGACAGGGGAAACAAAACTACATTAATGCTGACACAGGGATCAATCTGAGGAACAGACAGATATAGAGGGGGCAATCAACAAATTGAAGGAGTACGGGTGAGTCCAATGAAACGTTGATGCGAGTAACGATGGTGACAGGTGTGCGTATTGATGGGCAGCCTGGCGCCCTCGAGCGCCAGAGAGGGGGAGCGGGAGCAGGCGTGACAGTTAGACTTGTTTAGATTACTGTAAGTAGTTCTTTGTCTGATTCAGCAGTAATCCCAGACAGACTGTAGACACAGAGGCTATCAATTACATTATTGCTATTTATTGACGTTCAGGTGCCCTGTTATTATAGATTGTATTACACATACAGAGACTGCATGTTCTTACCAGGCTAAAAATAGAGAAATTATAGTACAGGCCAAAACATCAACAGATAAGAGATGGGAGGTCAACGATGGACAGATACAAAGAAAGGTCAGAGCGATGTACATAATGGTTAAAATGACAAATAGAAGCCCTCACTGATGTATGCCATAATCAAAGTAATATTATACTGTAGGTCCGGGAATAAAACAATATCAAAATATCCACCTCTCATTGAAGCTGAAAACAAATGAATAGCCTTCTGCTGGACACGGTTGCAGCTGTGTGCCATTATGTGAAACTGCAAAGCACAACAACCCTCCACATCTTGTAAATTGTTAGTAGAGTGGTCATAAAATGTTCTGGACAGAAATCCGCAAAACAATGTTTGTAATGAAGCTCTGTTAACGTTGTAGAACAGAAACATGGATGGAAGAGTTCGCCCTCCTCCGAGACAGACACAAAAACCAACCAATTAGAACACAGCTCTGATAATCAGACTGGAAGTCTGGTTTACCAAGTCGACCATCAGGACAACACACTCTGCTCCAACTCAACCTGTGCTGTTCTCAAGAAGAACAACAGAACACCATACTGCCTCTCTATACTGTAGTCCCAAACACTGAGTGTCCATACAACCGTTTCTTTGCAAGTCTGTCATCTCTTGAAAAGGTGATAAACTGGGCTACTGGAAAACAAAGGTTGATCCTACTTCGCAAGTCTTAAAGGAGGTCACCCTTCTCAAATGCAGATCAAACACCACTTTAATGATTTACCTACAGGAGCGGTCTAGAATATATTACAGTATGTGTAACAATGTTTTACTGCACGTCTTTTTTGGAAACAAGAACTTTTACAGTGATATGGATACGGTTCACTGAAAAATCAATATGGCACTTAAAGAACAAAAACAAACCAATAACTGCAGCACTATAAGTGCTTGCTACTGTATGGTACATTTTGGGGGTGTATTAAGGTAACCGAATGAAGTTCAATGGAAGTTTTTAACCCTATGTTCGTTTCAAATGAAATCAGTCTAGATTGATTGCTTTTATCTAAGCACTCATAATGACTGGGCAGATGATTTCTAAGTGCCAGCAGTGGCTTAGACAACCCTGTGGTCTCCACACCTGCACAGGTGCTTAACAAAGTATAGGGAGAGATTAGTCTGTCTGAATATAGCTTATGTTGGCGGGACACCAAGGGGAAGAGCAGCCATTTGTGAAGGCTCTTCTGTCTAGGGTTCATCTGTACAGCTCTATTGTGATCATGCGTTTGCCTGACTAAATATGACTGGCTACCGAGACTGTCAAGGACAGGTTATATAAAGCAATAGTATCAGCATTGGGAAAGGAACTCAAATAAAAAAGTTGTTGCAACCACAACATTCTATTAGAATGGTAAATCACGTGTCGTCATGAGTGGTCATCGTGCCCTTGGATGAAATGACTGAATACATTTGTAAGCAGTTTGTTGTTGCATAAATTACTTAGCAATTTACCTTCATTAAAATGGCTTGTGAGAGGCGCAACCTGTTGGAATGGTGTCAGCTTTTATAGGGACCAAAGGAGATGGAGGGACCAACCTGGGATCCAGGGACCAACCTGGATTACGGTCATATCCAGGTCGGTCACAGTAGCAATGATGTACAAGATCTCTCAATCACCAGTCTGTCCTCTGCAACGTAGCTGGCGTAAGATACAAGTAAAAACCTGTTGTCTGAATCACAATCCCCTACCACCGTCTTTACCAATGCTACTCCAGACCAGCACAATCCCCCAGGATTCAAAGCACAATCTCCAATTCAAAGAATGAATCTCAGAGTTCTGAGCTCAAAGAGCTTTTGTCTTTCATATGAACAGTGACTGCTGAATGAAGGAATGAAGCGATAGGGAACGGCCTCTGTAAATGCCATGGAAACCCTAGATGGGAACAGAGGGGAATCTCTTTCCCTCTGGAAGTCTGCATGGGTAATAAGATCAGACAGACACCGGAAAGAAAGTCTCTCTAACTAGAGAACTATGGGCAAGCCAAGCAGCGAAAGCAGAGCGGACAGTAAAATCTCTGTTTCCCGCCCGGCGTTTCTGCCTGTGTCTGGGGAACGCCACGGTGTGATATTTACAACATCCTGCTGCTGGACATGCCAACGACATGCTAACGACATGCTAACGTAGACTCTGTCTCTTTCTCGTGTCTTAATGGTTTCAACAGCCACAATGCTCTGCAACCAGACTTCAATACCTTTATTTCCACATGCATCTTATCGTAAGAGATTGTTTAAGTTTTGGATTGGTTCACAGACCTTAAACAAGTTCTTGAAATGGCATCAAGTTAATAAGGTATACTTTGTAACCTCCCCCCCCAATGATGAATTAATAAGTACTTCCAAATATACCAGATATGCCATATTGTAAATATGACATTAATGACAACTATGTGACTTGACAGAGATATATTCACAAAAAGCTGCTGAGGTGCTGGATTGTGTTTAACAACTAACCATAACTATGCTCAATGTAATGTTTCCATATGGAGGCCTACCTTTTTAACCTTCAGCTACCAGACATCTTATTTTTTTTAAATGCTTTCCCTTGTGTTTCCCACTAACCCTCACAGCCAGCCAGCCAGCCAGCCAGCCAGCCAGCCAGCCAGCCAGCCAGCCAGCCAGCCAGTCAGTTCCACAAATGGTATATAAATACTGCGGTGGATAACCATCAGCGCTTCAGACAACAGGACAAGTTACAGCCTGAGCGTAAGCACCTGCTAGTTCGAGTTGAAATGATGTACCCACCTGAACTTTTCAAAACAGCGCTCTGTAAAACATGAACGAGTAGTAACAGATATTGATTTAGATGTTTAGACATTTTTTGTTAATTTGAGAAAAATGTCACAGAGAGTAAATTGCTGTGTCTCTCGGTGGAATTGGTCAGATTGAGGAGTAATGTCTCTTGATGATGCTTGATAGATGAACCAATGTTCCAACCACATTCTCATCTGGACAAAATCATCTTGGCGGGGAAAAAACAAGTGTGAGCATGCAATCCACAAGCATGCCTGTAGTCTTGGTCCCGCCCGGGCCAATAGGGCTAAGACAGAACAGTCCCGGGAGGGTGACACTCAGACAGTACAGAGGGCTCCTTATCTTTAGTCGCACTGCAGCGGTCACCCTACGACTCCAGCTACACAGACATCATAGTTTAACATCAGCATGTGGTAGAGCAGGGGGGGTCAAACTCAATTCCTGGAGGGCCATGTGTTTTGCAGGTTTTGGTTGTGTCCTTTCAATGTGTCAAATGAAGACACGAGGGGAGTTCCTAACTAGTCAATGACCTTAATTGATTAATCAAGTACAAGGTAGCGAAAGCCTGCAGACACTCGGCCCTCTATGAATTGAGTTTGACACCCCTGTGGTACAGCTCGCAGGCATCCATTCACTTCTCCAATGGGGGTTGTGTGGCTAAGAAGTGATGGCATTGTTTGTCTAGTGTCTAGACATGTCTGGCCCTATGTGTTGCCCATGTGTGTCGCGGTCTATGTTCCTCTCTACACTTCTAGATTAGTATATCTGGACTAATGATTGAGCATTTCTGGGGGCGCTCTGAAAGTTATGATTTCTGAGATTGTAAATATGCACCTCTGGGAATATTAATGTGCGTTTAATTACTTTTAAGTGACCAAACGTATGTGTTAGCATTTATGGGCTATTAAAATAGCCTATATAAGCCTATATAAGGCAAGGCGTTGGTCAACCTTTAATAGAAAACATGGTATTTGTACGTTTACAGTAATGGGATGTTGGAAGGAAATGTTGTTGGGCTTTTTATTAAAGAAACATGTTGTTTTACTGTTGTTAAATTGCAGTCTAAAGAATAATAAGTACTAACCTTTGAACCTGTATAATCTGACATCTTTCAAATAGCTGCTCAGGTAGTTATATGTGCCTGTCTGTGTACTGCATATATGCATAGTACTGCACACAGTTGACTCCTGATAAGTGCACTTCGGATAAGTGTACATTTGGAAAAGTTCTCACCTTGGCAGCCATGTTGCTTATGTATTGCCGTGAGTCAGTCTTGACAACAGGTGGCACTGTGACGTCTTCAGGAGGGCGTTCCCTTGAGGAGCTGGTACACCTGGTCTACGATGCCCAGGTCCCTGAGCAGGCTGGCTCTCAGCTGCAGCCCCCTGAGACGAGGAGGCAATGCAATGTTATTGATCAGGTAACAGAAACATTGTTTTTTTTGGGGGGGGTGGTTGAGGTGACCATAGGACACAGCAGCAGGCTGAAGATAGTACTCACATCGGGATGGATGGGGCAGAAGGGCACTTTGTGGATTTTACCCTTCTCTCCTGCAGACTCCCCCAGCAGGCCCAGTCTCTGACACCTCCTCTGGCTTTGTTTCTCACGGGGCTACTGCAATTGCTCTCTGCACAAAGAAACGTTCCTGAGTATACTTTGTGTAAACCTGTATACAAACACTGCTGTGTGCGCCACACATGGACACAAACATCCCTGCTATGTGTATAGTTTATCCAGTAAACCTGCATGCACACATTATGTATGGCAATGAGGTTGGAACGGATGTTGTATGCAGGTGTGGATGGGCACTTGTTAATGTGTGGGTGATGTGTGTGTGTCTACCTGGTGCACCTCTCTCTGGCCTTGGTGGCAGCAGTCTGTTGGGAGAGGGAGCTGCTGTGTTTGAGGTACTTGACTTACTCCTCCCCTCTCGGGCAGGGGAAGATCCTGCGGAAGCCTCCCAGGTAGCTCAGGGCTACGAGGACCAGCTGCTACTGGCTCTGCTCCTTGCTCCTGGAGCACAGAGGACATTGGAATGGGCTTGGTAAAATTACATTTTTACTTTGTGCTACATTTTCATTTTATGTTTGGATAATTACGTATGACTCAGCGCAGACTCTATTATGAGTCAGTGCAGACTGGACCATAAAACTCATAGCAGCAGACTCTATTATGACTAAGGCAGACTATTATGACTCAGAGCAGCAGACTATTATGACTCAAGAGCAGCTGACTCTATTATGACTCAGAGCAGCAGACTATTATGACGCAGAGCAGCAGACTTATGACTCAAGAGCAGCAGACTTATGACTCAAGAGCAGCAGACTTATGACTCAAGAGCAGCAGACTTATGACTCAAGAGCA
>NW_019950506.1:0-8068 GCF_002910315.2 Salvelinus sp. IW2-2015 | reverse complement strand
TATTTCACAAAGTATATTTCACAATGTTTCAACCTGAACATGTTTAACATATTGAACTTGAATTTTCACTCAATAACCTCAGTCACAGTTCAAATTTATTCTACTTTTTTCTTAATTTTCTTTAATCAATGTCAAATCTCTTATCAAATGTTCTCTATGCTCCATGTGTGAGTGCAAGTGGGGCCTTCCTCCTATGCACTCTGTACACTAAACTGTCACAGAAAACATATACTATAACTCAAACAGGTGTTTAGTGTTCCCTATATATTTAGTGGTCCCTATAATCTATACTCAACGGGTTTAGTGGTCCCTATATAGTACGGTCCCTATATCTATACCTCAACAGGTTTAGTGGTTCCCCTATATATGTCCCGTATATCTATAACTCAACAGCGTGTTTTAGTGCGTCCCTTATATATAGGTCCCTATATCTATAACTCAACAGGTGTTAGTGTCCCTATATAGTGGTCCCTTATATCTATTAACTCAAACAGGTGTTTAGTGCGTCCCTATATAGTGGTCCCTAGATCTATAAACTTCAACAGGTGTTTAGTGGTTCCTATATAGTGGTCCCTATTTATCTATAACTCAACAAGTGTCCCTATATAGTGGTCGCCTATATCTATAACTCAACAGAGCTTTGTTGAATCTTTCCTTCCTAACTTGTGACGGACATTGGACTTCAGTACAGCCTACTCCCATCATCATCATCACATCATCATTCATCATCATCATCCATCAATCATCATTCATCATCATCGTCATCATCATCATCATTCCAAAATCTTCATGTCCAGCACCAGAATCTGCAAGGGGCCGTCCAGGTGTCCAGTGGTCTCAGCTTCCTAGGAGCTTGAGTATGGCTTCCAGCCATGCTCTGTACAAGCTGCCCAGAGGAAGGGCGTCTTCCATCAGAGATTAATCCGGGGTCACCCCCCCTCCAAGCTTGGCCACAAGCTGCGTGCACCAGAGTTCCCTTGTACAGCCTAGACTCCAACAGAGAACAACAGAGGGTTAATTAGCTGTGTTGCTGCTGGATAAAGAAACAATTGTAAAGGAATTAACCACTGGTCTACTGCTAGAGGTTTAGAGGTTAGGTTGATTCCAGGAAAGTGACACCTTACAAAAGGCACACTGAGGCCTTCAGGTAGAGGGAGGACCACAGCAGTTGGTTCAGGTCAAAGGCCCTCCCTCATGCAGCCACTGCCATTGGCATAAGGCGTGGGCCACAACCCAGGTCTAAATCAGCTCCTAAATCAGGATTCTGAATCAGGTCTCTCAGCCTCTCCAACACTGGTCCCTCCTCATAAACCCCGATACACAAAAATGGAGGAGTCATTAGGCTGCCACTTCACACAATTCAAATATTTATGATTATCTACATAGTTTTTCCCTGTTGTTTTATTTCACCTTGTATTTAACCAGGCGGCACAGTGAGAAACAAGTTCTCATTTACAACATAGAGACCTGGCCAAGATAAAGTCAAAGCAGTGCGACAAAACAACAAACACAGAGTTACACATAAACAAACATACAGTCAATAAACACAATAGAAAAAATTCAATGTAAAACAGTGGTGCAAATGTAGTAAGGAGTAAGGCAATTAATAGGCCATAGTGGCAAAAATAATTACAATTTAGCATTGACACTGGATGTGAATAGATGTGCCACATGAGGAGTGCAAGCTAGAATTTCTGGTGTGCAAAAGAGCAGAAAAACTTAAAAACAAAGTATAGGGGATGAGGTAGCGGAGGTTGGAAGGGCTATTTAAGAATGGGCTGTTTACAGCAAGCTGCATCGGTAAGCGTGCCGCTACCTCTGACGCTTAAAGGTAGTGAGGGAGATATAAGTTCTCCAACTTCCAGTGATTTTTGCAATTCGTTCCAGTCATATGCAGCAGAGAACTGAAAGGAAAGGTGGCCGAAGGATGTTGGTTTGGATGTCCAGTGAATATAACCTGCGTAGCGCGTGTACGGGTGGCGTGTTCTATGGTGACCAGTAAGCTGAGAATAGGCGGGCTTCTACCTAGCAAAAGACTTATAGATGACCTGGAGCCAGTGGTTTGGCGACGAATAGTGCCGAGCGAACAGACCAACGAGAGCATACAGGTCGCAGTGGTGGGTAGTCTACTTCATCACAATTTGCTGAGTAGGAGTGTTGGAGGTATTTTGTAAAGGGATATCGCCGAAGTCATGATCGTAGGATAGTCAGTTTTATGAGGGTATGCTTTAGCAGCATGTGTGAAGGAAGGAGCTTGTTGCGAAATAAGGAAGCCGATTCTAGATTTCATTTTGCGATTGTAGACACTTAATTTGAGTCGGAAGGAGCATGTTTAACCATCTAACCAGGACACCTAGGTATTTATAGTTGCCACATATTCTAAGTCAGAAGCGCCCAGAGTTATGATGCTAGTCGGGACGGCAGGTGCCCTGGGGCAGCGACGGTTTGAAGAGGCCATGCATTTAGTTTTAACTACATAGCGACAGTGGAGGCCACGTTAAGGAGATTGTATGGCATGAAGCTCGTTGGGAGGTTTGATTAACACAGGTCCAAAAAGAGCCAGAGTATACAGAATGGTGTCGTCTGTTGAGTCTGTGTGTTTGTTTTCATTCATGCTTCTGGACCATACCTGTTCCTTCCTCTCCCTTCCTCTGTCTGCAGAGCTCTCCGTACACCAGTCCTAGTAGCAGGGCCTGCAGGAGAGGAAGGTCTGGTTGGGGATGGGCGTGCCTCCGCCAGTAGCAGGTAACAGCCACAGAAGTTTCAGATGAGATGGGAGACCATTCAAAGTGGAGCTGGACACACCAAGGGTCTCCAAAAAACACCTCATGCCCGCACTGAATGTGGAGCCTAAGAAACAGAACAAGGGAATGAGAATCAATTTCAGAATCAACAGCAGCATGTTTATATTATACTGTATACTACATCACATGTCTACACACCTGATTACTGAAACTATATTCACATGTATACATACCTGATATACTGTATACATAATCACATTATACATACCTGATATACTGTATACTATATCACATGTCTACATACCTGATCCAGTGTGTCTAGCTGAAAGCTGTTGTGCAGCACTGGGCAGGATAGCTTCACCTTGCTGCGGTCAGGTCCGTCCTTCCTGTCATACTCCTCCACTTCCCTCCTCTCACCCAGCAGCAGCCCGTAGAATACCTGCCGCTATGGGCCGAGAAGTGATGTTCCCACTGGGGTAATTTGGGATCTTCCACTTGGACAGCCTGTATCACTGGCCTCAGCGAGCCAGAATGTGTTATCATGTAGGAGGAAAGTTTTCCCCCCTCATCAACGGCAGCAGGGTCCAGTGTGGAAGGACACTCAGATGGTCTGCGAGAAGGTCGGATCAGGAGTCTCGCCATCATTGAAGAACCTCTCCAGGCAACCGGTTGAAGCTGGTATGTCTCTATGCTCAGAGAGAGGGCAAGGAGGGCAGCATCCATGTTGTCTCTGTTGATCCCATGACCGATGAGGCTGGGCACAGAGTCCAAGGCCTCCTGCTGCTCCTGGAAAGAGGCCAGCCAATCCAGCAACCTGTTGAAGAAGACAACCCCTTCCCAAGCACAAAAAACACACACACACACACACACACATATATATATATATATAATTGTTACTATGTTCTACATTGTAGAATAATAGTGAAGACATCAAAACTATGAAATAACACATATGGAATCATGTAGTAACCAAAAAGGTGTTAAACAAATCAAAATATATTTTAGATTTTAGATTCTTCAAAGTAGCCACACTTTGCCATGATGACAGGTTTGCAAACGCTTGGCATTCTCTCAACCAGCTTCACCTGGAATGCTTTTCCAACATTCTTAAATGAGTTTCCACGTATGCTGACAGCTTGTGGGTATACTCAAATTCAGTTTGATGTAGTTGATCAATCAAAGTCGTTATATTATTAGTATAATAACATGATAATTTAAGTGGTATTTGAAATCTTCAACATAGAAATGCTACCAAAAATAATTTACTGAAACTTGTTACAAATGACGGAGTCACTCATGATTCACCAAATTATATTTTGAAAGAGGAAGAAAAATACTTTAAGCATATATTTTCATTTCAGTCTCCTCCATCTCCACGAAACAAAGTTAATTGTACGGATCTTTTTCTATTAATAATGTAAAATTAACAGCTGTACAGAAAGACTCAAGTGAAGGCCAAATTACAGAGGAGGAACTTCTTGATGTAGTTAAAGACTTTAAGTCTGGGGAAAATCCAGACGGGAAGTTGAGGTATATCAAACCTTTGTTGATGTACTCAGAGGTCCAATATTAGTGTGTTTTAACCACTCCTATAAAATGTTAGACTATCAGATACTCAGAAAGAAGGTCTGATTTCACTATTACTGAGACAGGAACCAGGTGGTGAATATAAGTCAATTTTTAAAAATGGAGGCCTCCTATACTTCAGTGTTCTGATGCAAAAATTCTAGCAAAATGCATAGAATTAAAAATGTATTGTCGGATATTATTCATCCTAATCCTACAGGTTTTTTACATGGACGATACATTGGAGATAATATAAGAAAAGTACTGGAAACAATAGAATACTGTGAAAAATCTGGGAAAACCAGGCCTGCTATTCATAGCTGACTTTGAAAAGGCCTTTGATAAAATAGGACTGGAATGTATATATAAATGTCTGGACTAGTTTACTTATACAATAGTTTAAATAGGTTTCACTTATACAATAGGTTAATGTTATGTATAGTAACCCCAGGTGTAAAATAGTAAATATTGGCTACTTCTCAGAAAGTTTTAAACTGTCAAGAGGATTAAAACAAGGTTGTCCACTTTGGGCATATCTATTTATTATGGCCATCGAAATGTTAGCAATTAAAATCAGATCCAACATTAAGGGGCTAGAAATCCAGGTCTTAAAAACAAAGGTGTCACTGTAAACTGACGATTCATGTTTTCTTTTAAATCCGCAACTTGTATCCCTGTACAGACCTCATAGAGGATCTAGATAATTTTTCTACCCTCTCTGTATTACAACCGAATTACGATGAGTGCACCATATTACGTATTGGATCACAAAACAATTTAACTTTCACAATACCGTGTAGTTTTCCAATTAAATGGTCTGACATTGAAGTGGACATACTCAGTATTCATATCCTGAAAGAAAAAATCATCTCACTACAATACATTTTAACAGAAAGTACATTTTCAATATTTGTCTATTTGTGGAAAAAAGTCATATCCCAGTTTACATATTTACTTCTGGCCCCGCCTACACCTAACCATTTTTTTGGTAAATTATATGAGGTAAAAATATTCCACTTTATTTGGAATGGCAAGCTAGACAAAATTAAATGGGTCTATTTAAATAATGACTATGAACTCGGAGGGCAGAAATGGCTACAGACGTTAGTGCTACGGGTCGGTAGTCGTTTAGGCAGGTTACCTTAGTGTTCTTGGGCACAGGGACTATGGTGGTCTGCTTAAAACATGTTGGTATTACAGACTCGGACAGGGAGAGGTTGTCACTGAAGACACTTGCCAGTTGGTCAGCGCATGCTCGCAGTACATGTCCTGGTAATCCATCTGGCCCTGCGGCCTTGTGAATGTTGCCTGTTTAAAGGTCTTACTGACATTGTCTGCGGAGAGCGTGATCACACAGTCTTCCAAAACAGCTGGTTCTCTCATGCATGTTTCAGTGTTATTGCCTCGAAGCGAGCATAGAAGTAGTTTAGCTCGTAATTAGCCACATACAGGTTAACTAAATTGAACAAGGCATCCCCTAAGCCAGTTACAGGCCATTCACTAAGTAGTTGTGGCAATTTTAAAGATATTGATAACTGTGCACCAGTGGCATTTTGCACTAAGGTGATAAATATTTTTTTTTATTGTAATGTGTAATTAAAAGTACAACATTATTCAGTTGGAAAATGAACATTAAAACAATTGAATAAGCTAAATATGCACCTTAGAGACTGTTGACCTATGTACATAACCATTGAACACTGGTCACTTTTTATTACTGTTTTCTTAATTTTATTTGTATTTTAGGGGGTAGATCAGCTTTAATATAGTATGTAGATAGATTGTAGCTTCCATCAATGTAATTGTCTGCATAATTTTCAATCCCCCATATACAGTATATACGTATATACTGTGTATATATATATACACAATACAAAACCTTACTGAGTACCACTCTCCGTATTTTGAAGCATAGTGGTTGCTGCATCATGTTATGGGTATGCTTGTAATCGTTAAGGACTAGGATAAGGGTAAAAAAGAAAGGGAATGGAGCTAAGCACATGTAAAAACCTAGAGGAAAACCTTGTTCAGTCTGCTTTCCACCAGACACTGGGAGATTAATTTACCTTTCAGCAGGACAATAACCTAAAACACCAGGCCAAATATACACTCGAGTTGCTTACTCTGAACACAGTGAATGTTCCTGAGTTACAGTTTTGACTTAAGTCTGCTTGAAAATCTATCGCAAGTATTGAAAATGGTAGTCTACAAATGATCAACAACCAATTTGACAGAGCTTGAAGAATTTTGAAAATAATAATGGACAAATATTGTACAATCCAGGTGTGCAAAACTCTTAGAAACTTACCCAGAAAGGTGATTCCAACATGTATTGACTCAGAGGTGTGAATACTCATGTAAATTAGATATTTTTGTATTTAATTTTGAATGCATTTCACTTTGTCATTACAGGGTATTGTGTGTAAATGGGTGATAAAAAATATGTTTAATACATTTTGAATTCAGGATGTAACACAATAAAATGTGTAATAATTTAAGGGGCAGTAATACTTTCTGAAGACACTGTACGCGACCAATAAACTCTGATTTGATGAGGAAGAAAATAATATTTTAAATAAAAACTTCACCTGCAGAAATGAATGCTGGGTAATATATAATTGATTTTGCATATTTTTATGTGGACATTTCAGTTAATTAAAATAGTGTTTATTAATGTACACATTACGATTTTGAGATTTCTTTTTTTTCAGCTTCAGATTGATTGCTTATTGACATCTACAAATGAATGTAGGAATAATGATTAATAAATGGTAAGTAAGCTCTTTACAAACTGTTTATAAATGGTTTAATAAGGGACCTTAATAAAGTGTTACCAGTACTTTGAAACTCAGTTGAAACTWKACCTATCGTGTACWTGATCACTCTTTGAGCAGAGTTTCATAARAAATKTAAAAAAAMTTAAAGGCACTACTAAAAGACTGAAAAAAGTTAATTTAAAATGCACTTTTAATAAGTGTATTGAAGTGAAATTATAGTATATGTGTAGTATACTTAAAGATATACTAGRAAAGTGCATCTTGTATTTGAAGTACATGTATATTATATGAATCTGTAGTATTTAAGCATCCTTCAATACACATGTAATATATACTTTTTTCCCGATTGGGTTCCATCTGTGAGTAGTCTTCCTACCTGATGGGAATTATTGGCACTCCAACACTACGGCACCCTCCCCTTGTGAGGATAAAGGTACTGAGACGAGACTTATTCTAGAATGTTTTCTGAGATTCTAGAACACCTTGTGAGGAGTAAAGGTACTGAGACTTATTCTAGAATGTTTTCTTGAGATTCTAGAACACCTTGTGAGGATAACGGCACTGAGACTTATTCTAGAATGTTTTCTGAATTCTAGAACACCTTGTGAGGATAAAGGTACTGAGACTTATTCTAAGAATGTTTTCTTGAGATTCTAGAACACCTTGTGAGATAAAGGTACTGAGACTTATTCTAGAATGTTTTTCTGAAGATTCTAGAACACAATTGAGAGGATAACGGTACTGAGACTTATCTAGAATGTTTTTCTGAGATTCTAGAACACCTTGTGAGGATAAAGGTACTGAGACTATTCTAGAATGTTTTCTGAGATTCTAGAACACATTGTGAGGAAACAAAGGTACTGAGACTTATTCTAGAATGCTTTTCTGAGATTCATAGAAACACATTAGAGGGATCTAGAACAGTCCTCCATACAGAATCCTTTCAGATCCTTGATATCCTCTGTCTGTGCTTATGGACTG
>NW_019950505.1:6286-8072 GCF_002910315.2 Salvelinus sp. IW2-2015 | reverse complement strand
GTCTCCCCTTCCATGATGACAGTGTCCCGGGGCTTCTTCTCAATGAGTACTTTAACTGGACACAGAGGAAAGTCAACTCTCAAAATGTGTACAGTACACATATAATTGTGTTTATACTTTATACTTCTTGGAGTTTTGTTGCACTGAATATGGCCGTGATGAACTGTTCTACAGCTGCACCATCGAGAGCATCCTGACTGGTTGCATCACTGCCTGGTATGGCAACTGCGCGGCCTATGACCGCAAGGCAATACAGAGGGTAGTGTGAACGGCCCAGTACATAACTGGGTCCAAGCTTCCTGCCATCCAGGACCTCTATACCAGGCGGTGTCAGAAGAAGGCCCTAAAAATTGTCAAAGACTCCAGCCACCCTACTCACAGACTGTTCTCTATGCTACTGCACAGCAAGCGGTACCGGAGCGCTAGGTCCAAGAGGCTTCTAAACAGCTTCTACCCCCAAGCCATAAGACTCCTAAACATCTAGTCAAATGGCTACCCAGACTATTTGCAGTGCCCCCCCCACCCCACCCCCTCTTTACACCACTGCTACTCTCTGTAACATCTATGCATTGTCACTTTAATAACTCTACCTACATGTACATACTACATTAAATAACCGGTGCCCCCGCACATTGACTCTGTATCGGTACCCCCCTGTATATAGTCTCGCTATTGTCATTTCACTGCTGCTCTTTAATTACTTGTTACTTTTATCTCTTGTTCCTATCTGTATGTCTTTTAAACTGCATTGTTGGTTAGGGGCTCGTAAGTGAGCATTTCACTGTAAGGTTTACACTTGTTGTATTCGGTGCATGTGACTAATACAATTTGATTTGATTTGATGGGGTGTGAGTCCTCTACATGCAGCAGGCGTGTGTTATTACACAACCAATCACACACATACCTTTCACAGACACAGAGGCGGTGGTCTCCACACAACCTGCCTGGCACGTGTAGCTGCCACTGTCCTCGGACTTCAGCTCCAGGATGTGTAGCTGAAACACACAGCCGTCCTGCTTCATCTGGTACTTATTGTTGGGCCTGAGAGGCAGCCGGCCCTTACTCCACTGGACTGGGACTCCAGGCTTAGACAYCTCACAGGACAGGAAGGCCGTGCCTCCTTCCTCAGCCTCCACAGCCTGCAGCTCTTCTTCAAAGCATGGAGGCAGCTCTGGGTAGATGGAAGACAAATAAGGGAATTCCAAATCTATGTTCCATTTGACCAATGTTAGGGTGAGTAATAGAAAGAGATAACAACAATATTCTGAATTCACCCGACCTTAGAGATCCTTTTTATGTCTCTATTTGTGTTTGGTCAGGGTGTGATTTATTGTGGGTATTCTATGTTTCTTTCGTTCTATCCTATTTGTATTTCTAATACTTTTTTAAAGCACGTCTTCGGCAGGGTAATTGGTAATTACCGAAAATAAATGCAAAACCTTTGGGAGTCATGCCATTCTAAAGAAATGATATCTACCTGTAAGGTTTATGGGAAAGATTTTTCCATTAATTAGATCAGATTTCATGTTGTTGAGTAATGGAATAAAGTTAAAGGCCATTCAAGCTGGTCGAAAGCCTTTTTGGCATCAACAGCCGTTATTGATAAATCTATATCCAGGTTGTTTGAGCGTGGTATTAAAATGAAACAAGTTCTTGTATTTGTTGGTAAATGTTGTATTTTTTTATAAATAACCTGTTTGATTGATAATAAACCCTGTTTGATTGATAATAAACCCTGTTTGATTGATAATAAATAACCCTTGAATAACGTTGAGATTAAAAAATA
>NW_019950505.1:0-4023 GCF_002910315.2 Salvelinus sp. IW2-2015 | reverse complement strand
AGAGAGAGATAAGAACCGACTTGTGTGATATGTTTGTATATCTCATTGTGATATACAGAATTCACCGACACCTCTTTACAAATTATGTTCCACTTGACAATGTTAGGGTGAGTAACAACAGCAAAGAATTCCTTGGGAAAATATTGTGAAACCCTGAAATAGTCCTGGTTATGTTACTCTCTGATGGGAAATTCCTTACATGTGACAGACAGATGGGGTGCTCTCCACCTGATGCTCAGTAATCACGGAGTATTCCCAGATCTCTGGGTCCCATTGTGGATGAAAGCCAGGTTTGAGCTTGCCCTCTTACGACTTCTCATCACTTGTCTCCGTTCAGTAGGGGCATGTTGTTTGCGTCTCCTGTTACAGGTAGTGAGGTAGAGGGTTGTACAGGAATAAGGTGCGCGTTCCCTTCATGATGACAGTGTCCGGGGCTCTTCTAAAATGAGTACTTTAACTGACACAGAGGAAAGTCACTCTCAACTGTTAAGTAAACATATAATTGTGTTTTATACTTTATACTTCCTTGGAGTTTGTTGCCTGAATTGCCGTGATGAACTGTTCTACAGCTGCACCATCGAGAGCATCCTGACTGGTTTGATCACTGCCTGGTATGCAACTGCGCGGCCTATACCGCAAGGCAATACAGAGGGTAAGTGGTGAACGGCCAGTACATAACTCGGGTCAAGCTTCTGCCATCCGCCCAGGACTCTATCAGCGGTGTCAGAAGAAAGGGACACACAATTTGTCAAAAGACTCCAGCCCCCTATCTCAGACTGTTCTCTATGCTACTGCAAGCAAGCGGTCCCGGAGCGTCGACGAGCTCCAAGAGGATTCTAAACAGCTCCTACCCAAGATACGACTCCTAAACATCTAGTCAAATGGCTACCAGACTATTTGACAGTGCCCCCCACCACCACCCCTCTTTACAACACTGCTACTCTCTGTAACATCTATGCATTGTCATCCTTAATAACTCTACCTACATGTACATACTACATTAATAACCGGTGCCCCCGCCACTTGACTCTGTATCGGTACCCCCGCTTATATCTCGCTATTAGTCATTTCATGTGCTCTTTAATTACTTGTTACTTTTATCTCTTGTTCCTATCTGTATGTCTTTTAAACTGCATTGTTGGTTAGGGGCTCGTAAGTGAGCATTTCACTGTAGGTTTACACTTGTTGTATTCGGTGCATGTGACTAATACAATATTCGTTATGATATTGATGGGGTGTGAGTCCTCTACATGCAGCAGGCGTGTGTTTTACACAACCAATCACACACATACTTCTCACAGACACAGAGCGCGCGTGAGCTTCACACACTCGCTGCACGTGATAGCTGAGCTCTCGAGACTTCAGCTCCAGGATGTGTAGCTGAAACACACACAGCCGTCCTGCTTCATCTGGTACTTATTGTTGGCCTGAGAGGCAGCCGGCCCTACTCCCCTGGACTGGGACTCCAGGCTTAGACAACTCACAGGACAGGAAGGCCGTGCCTCCTTCTCAGCCTCACCAGCCTGCAGCTCTTCTTCAAAGCATGGAGGCAGTTCTGGAATAGATGAGAGAAATAAGGGAATTCCAAATCTATGTTCCATTTGACCAATGTTAGGGTGAGTAATAGAAAGAGATAACACAATATTCTGAATTACACCCTGACCTTAGAGATCCTTTTTATGTCTCTATTTGGTTTGGTCAGGGTGTGATTTATTGTGGATATTCTATGTCTTCCTCGCTTTATGATTTGTATTTCTAATACTTTTTAAAGCACGTCTTCGGCAGGGTAATTGGTATTACCGAAAATAAATGCAAAACCTTTGGAGAGTCATGCCATTCTAAAGAAATGATATCTACCTGTAAGGTTTATGGGAAGATTTTTCATTATTAGATCAGATTTCATGTTGTTGAGTAATGGAAAGTAAGCGCAATTCAGCTGGTCGAAGCCTTTTTGGCATCAACAGCCGTTATTGATAAATCTATATCCAGTTGTTTTGAGGTGGTATTAAATGAAACAAGTTCTGTATTTGTTGGTAAATGTTGTATTTTTTATAAACCTGTTGTTTTCGTGTTGATAAAACCCTGTTTGATTGATAATAAACCCTGTTTGATTG
This sequence comes from Salvelinus sp. IW2-2015, assembly GCF_002910315.2. NCBI lineage: Eukaryota > Metazoa > Chordata > Actinopteri > Salmoniformes > Salmonidae > Salvelinus > Salvelinus sp. IW2-2015. Next base: position 1,909 of record NW_019950505.1, on the reverse strand, counting down.
ATAATAAACCTGTTTTGTTGATATAACCCTGTTGATTGATAATAACCCTGTTTGATTGGATAATAAACCCTGTTTGATTGAATAATAACCCTGTTTGATTGATAATAAACCCTGTTTGATTGATAATTAACACTGTTTGATTGATAATAAAACCCTGTTTGATTGATAATTAAACCCTGTTTGATTGATATGTATCAAGTCTGGTAAGACCTTTGCCATTCTATTGCTTTATAAAGTTTTTTAAATTATTTTATTGTCCAGCAATTTATTAAACCAGAAATAATAATAATGATTCGACATACATTCCTAATCTGTTCAGAACTCTTATTCATTTTACAAAGTCACAAAAAAATAAATACAATTACATTGTATTATTATTAAGTCTCCTTCTGTCTCCCAAACAAATACATCCCTTCTCCACACCCCCTCCCAGTTCTCCCCCATTTACTCTCCACCCAAGCCAAGCTGTCACAACCTCCCATTGAATGCCCCTTCTTACTAATCTATTTCCATTATCGTGTTAGGATGAGTAATACACACGAAAGAATTCTGAATATTGTGACTCCTCTGAGATAAACTAAGATCCTGGTTATGTTACTTCATCTGTAGAAATTCTTCTTGTGACAGTCAGATTGACGCTGCTCTGCATATCTCGGTGGTCCCAGGAGCTTAGTATCCCAGAGTCATCTGGGTCCACATTGTGGATGAGAAGCAGGTTGAGCTTGCCCTCTTACGGTTCTCATACTGTCTCGTTAGTAGGGGCGATGTTTGTTTGCGTTCCATGTGACAGGGGTAGTGAGGTCAGAGGTTGTACAGGATAAGGTCGCCGTTCCCTTCATGATGAAGTGTCCCGGGGGCTTCTTTCTCAATGAGTACTTTAACTGGAACAGAGGAAAGTCAACTCTCAAAATGTGTACAGTGCATATATATTTGTGTTTATAGTTTATACTTCTTGGAGTTTTGTTGCACTGATCATGACTGTGATGAGCTGTTCTACAGCTGCACCATCGAGAGCATCCTGACTGGTTGCATCACTGCCTGGTATGGCAACTGCGCGGCCTCRGACCGCAAGGCAATACAGAGGGTAGTGCGAACGGCCCAGTACGTCACTGGGTCCAAGCTTCCTGCCATCCAGGACCTCTATACCAGGCGGTGTCAGAAGAAGGCCCTAAAAATTGTCAAAGACTCCAGCCACCCTACTCATAGACTGTTCTCTCTGCTGCCGCACGGCAAGCGGTACCGGAGCGCCAAGTCTAGGTCCAAGAGGCTTCTAAACATTTTCTACCCCCAAGCCATAAGACTCCTGAACATCTAGTCAAATGGCTACCCAGGCAAATTTACAGTGCCCCACCACCCCCTCTTTACACCACTGCTACTCTCTGTTGTCATCTATGCATAGTCACTTTAATAACTCTACCTACATGGACATACTATCTCAAATAACCAGTGCCCCCGCACATTGACTCTGTATCGGTACCCCCCTTGTATATAGTCTCGCTATTGTAATTTCACTGCTGCTCTTTAATTACTTGTTACTTTTATCTCTTATTCCTATCTGTATGTCTTTTAAACTGCATTGTTGGTTAGGGGCTCGTAAGTGAGCATGTCACTGTAAGGTRTACACTTGTTGTATTCGGCGCATGTGACTAATACAATTTGATTTGATTTGATGGGGGGTGAGTCCTCTACATGCAGCAGGCGTGTGCTATTACACAACCAATCACACACATACCTTTTACAGACACAGAGGCGGTGGTCTCCACACAACCTGCCTGGCACGAGTAGCTGCCACTGTCCTCGGGCTTCAGCTCCAAGATGTGTAGCTGAAACACACAGCCGTCCTGCTTCATCTGGTACTTCCTGTTGGGCCTGAGAGGCAGCCGGCCCTTCCTCCACTGGACTGGGACTC
>NW_019950504.1:7800-8074 GCF_002910315.2 Salvelinus sp. IW2-2015 | reverse complement strand
GTTGTGGTCAGAAGTTGTGTGGTTGTGGTCAGTAGTTGTGTGGTTGTGGTCACTAGATGTGGTAAGCAGTTGTGTAGTTGTGGTCAGAAGTTGTGTGGTTGTGGTCATTAGATGTTGTAAGAAACTGTTTTTGTGGTCAGAAGTTGGGTGGTTGTGGTCAGTAGTTGTGGTCAGCAGTTGAGTTGTCAGTAGTTGTTTGGTAAGAAGTTGTGTGCTTCTGGTCTAAATTGTGTAGTTGTGGTCAGAAGTTGTGTGGTTGTGGTCAGTAGTTGTG
>NW_019950504.1:0-1535 GCF_002910315.2 Salvelinus sp. IW2-2015 | reverse complement strand
GTTATCTTGTTGTTATTAGTTCCACCCTTCAGCTCCATTCAACCCCTCCCATCTATCTCTTAACACCATCCATTTTGGATTTCTATTTGCCATATATTTTTCCATTGTGCTGTGATGCTTCACAAAAGTACTGAACCTTTCTATTCTCATAGCTTCTACAGATTGTAAATTAAACATTTTTGCTAAAATAATTATTATATTATTGATCGATTGACTATGACTTTTCAAATCACCCGGTTTTGCTATCAGCAGAGTTAGTTAAAGGTAAATGTTGCTATTCTTCAGCCATTCCTGGACCTATGACCAAAAATGAGCTACATATGGACAGTACCAAAATAATGACTCTGCCTCCTCGCAGCAAAATCTGCAGAGCTGAGAAGATTGTATCCCCCATATATATATATATATAACATTCTATTGGTTGCAAGAATTTTGTATAATAATTTAAATAGAAAAATGTGAAGTTTTGAATCCGACATCGTTTTGCGTGTCAAATCATAAACCATGTGCCATGGAATCGGTACATCGAAAATCTCTTCCCAACTATTTTGCAATTTGTATGGCACAACTGTCATTTTTTTGGTCCTTAATTGAAATTGGTATATTTTTATTTATCACAATTTTCTTTAACCATTTTTGGTCTTTAATGCAAGCCGGACAGACAAGTTCCTTACTTTTTCCCCCTTCCACTTGCCTCTTCCATTTTTGTGGTAATGCTGCAATTAGTTGGTTGTAATTTTGGGTAGAGCAGACATTTCCATATGTCTGTGGTAGCTGCATGTGTGACATAACTTCACCAGTGCTAAAAACTATACCTTAAAAAAAATATATATTGAAAAAAAWTTTTTGGGGGGATCAATTAGTATATTTGAGTTTAACCACAATATTTGTTGTATTATTTGTTCTGTCTTCTTAGATGGATTAAACTGAAATTGCAACCAACTTTCTAAGGCTTGTTTAGTTTTAAAAAACAACATATTTTGGAGATTATTTTGTTTTCAAATAACCGAAAGTGAGCAGTTGTAATCTAAATAAAGGGGAAAAGGCCCTTGAAAATGGGGTGAGACATTCTTACTAATTTACTAGAAAACCATTTCGGATTTAAGTATAACTTTTGTATGACTGATGCCTTTAGTGAGAGGTCTAATGCTTTAATATTTAATCATTTCTGCCCTCCGAATTCATATTTGTTATATTAATAGGCCCTTTTAATTTTGTCTGGCTTGCCAATCCAAATAAAATTGAATATTTTTTGTTCATGTAATTTAAAAAGCAGGTCACTAGGTGTAGGCAAAACCATAAGCAATAAGTAAACTGTGATATGACTAAAGAGTTAATCAGGGTGTTTTTTCCACAAACAGACAGGTATTTTCCTTTCCGTGGTAGCAAGATCTTGTCTATTTTTGCTAACTTTCTATTAAAATGTATTGGAGTAAGATAATTTCTTTCTTTTGGGATTTGTATACCGAGTATGTCCACATCTCCGTCAGACCATTTAATTGGTAAACTACACAGTAATGTAAAATTTGCATTTT
>NW_019950503.1:7075-8077 GCF_002910315.2 Salvelinus sp. IW2-2015 | reverse complement strand
CAGTGGTGTCAAACTCATTCCATTGAGAGCCTAGTTTCTGCAGGTTTTTGATTTTTCCTTTCAATTAAGCCCAAGACAATCAGGTGTGGGAAATTCCTTACTAATTAGAGACCTTAATTCATCAATCAAGTACGAGGAGCGAAAACCCACAGACACTCTGCCCTCGAAGTGTATGGTGAAAGTAGGGTGCCGCAGAGGAAAATAAAACATGTTCAAATCATCCTGATTGCGAAGCTCAACAACGTCAGTTATAGATTTGAACATGATGCGCGAAAAATGCAAATTTCGCTACCATGACTTGAATGGGATTTGTGCCTCAAATGCTAGCATTTGGAAACAGTGCCAGGGAAACTAAACAAAGGTATGGATTGCTGTCATCCTTTGTCAATAGACTGCTTACAGGGCAAGCAAACCAATATGTAATTTGTGTGAACTATCCCTTTAAGTACCTTACTGTGATTGTTTTCAATTCAAATGAGCTTCTTAGCAAAGAGCAATTTCTCAATAAATACTTTTGTTAGGACTGTCTGGGAGTGGTCTGAGCTGGGAGGTGAAAACTGAAAACTAGCTGTTAATGACAGAGAAGTTCAGAAGTCTCTTTCTTATTGGTCTATTAATTAATTTACCACCTGGTGATGGCACCAGGGATGCCAAAACTCCCATCTCACCAAAACAGGATGACATTTCTGACAGTCGTTTCAAACAGATCTTACACTAAAAGGACATTATCATTTTCACAGTATTATCTCAACCTCATAGTGTGGAAATATAAAACACAGCAAAATCTAATTTTTGACTGCACTGGGCCTTTAAGTTCCTCAACTCTGAAGTCTGCCATTCGCTACAGCATAGGTGTCAAACTCATTCCACGGAGGGCTAACGGTTTTCAATCTGTTAAGTAGTGTGAACAACTAAATCTCTCTGTTTCCCTCTGTCAAAATCCAGACGGCTCGCTGTCCCAGACAGCCATGATGCAGAGTGCTTAGGCTAAGGAGAACCACG
>NW_019950503.1:0-1693 GCF_002910315.2 Salvelinus sp. IW2-2015 | reverse complement strand
TTATCCAACCGGCTATTTTGTTAGTTTTTTTTTTGCATTTGGTTTGTAAACTTTATTTGCTACATAATGTTACTGCTTCCTGCCTCTTGATGATACGAAAAGAGCTTCTGGATCATCAGAACAGCGATGACTCAATGAACTTGGACACGAAGAATTTTTTTTAATGTGAGTCGGGATACGTAGAAGGATTTCTCCAGACCAACCCGTGAACAGGCCTCTTCATCCCCGCTTCATTCTCACGCGAGGAGAAGAGACGACTATGCGAGGGTAACTTGACATTTGGTCAATCTGCCCTTTGCCAACCCAGCTATGTATATAGCAAAGAGCGTACAATCACTGAAAATAAATGGGACGATTTTAAAAGCCAGTATATCTACTAACGGGACATAAAAATGTAACATCTTATGTTTCTTGGCGCGAGTCTGCACAGCCTGGACTGAATCTAACTACCATGACACAATATCATACAGTGGCGGGTTGCTACCTCTATCGGCAGCATTAGAACAGCCTCCTCTGGTAAGACAGGGGTGGTCGGTCTGTGTACTATATTTGTAAACAACAGCTGGTCCACAATATCTAAGGAAGTCTCAAGGTTTTTCCCGCTTGAGGCAGAGTATCTCATGATAAGCTGTGGACCACACTATCTACCAATAGCGTTTTCATCTGTATTTTTCATGGCTGTCTACATACCACCACAGACCGATGCTGGCACTAAGACCACACTCAATGAGCTGTAAACCGCCATAAGCAAACAGGAAAACGCTCATCCAGAGGCGGCACTCCTAGTGGCCGTGGACTTTATTGCAGGGAAACTTAAATCCGTTATACAACATTTCTATCAGCATGTTAAATGTGCAACCAGAGGGGAAAAAACTCTAGACCACCTTTACTCCACACATAGAGACACGTACAAAGCTCTCCCTCGCCCTCCATTTGGCAAATCTGACCATAACTCTATCCTCCTGATTCCTGCTTACAAGCAAAAATTAAATCAGGAAGCATCAGTGACTCAGTCAATAAAAAAGTGGTTAGATGAAGCAGATGCTAAACTACAGGACTCAGCTGTTCCGGACGACTGTGTGATCACGCTCTCCACAGCCGATGTGATCAAGACCTTTAAACAGGTCAACATTCACAAGACTGCAGTGCCAGATGGATTACCAGGACGTGCACCCCCATTCTCATCTAAGGGGCTGTAGTGGAGCAGGTTGAGAGCTTCAAATTCCTTGGYGTCCACATCACCAACAAACTAACATGGTCCAAGCACACCAAGACAGTCGTGAAGAGGGCACGACAAAACCTATTCCACCTCAGGAGACTGAAAAGATTTGGCATGSGTCCTCAGATCCTCAAAAGGTTCTACAGCTGCACCATCGAGAGCATCTTGACGGGTTGCATCACTGCCTGCTATTGCAACTGTTCAGCCTCCGACCGCAAGGCACTACAGAGGGTAGTATGTACGGCCCAGTACATCACCGGGGCCAAGCTTCCTGCCATCCAGGACCTCTATACCAGGAGGTGTCAGAGGAAGGCCCTGAAAATTGTCAAGGACTCCAGCCACCCTAGTCATAGACTGTTCTCTCTGCTACCGCACGGCAAGTGGTACCGGAGCGCCAAGTCTAGGTCCAAGAGGCTTCTAAATAGCTTCTACCCCAAAGCCATAAGACTCCTGAACATCTAATCAAATGACTAC
>NW_019950502.1:4216-8078 GCF_002910315.2 Salvelinus sp. IW2-2015 | reverse complement strand
GGCGAGTTGGTAACCCGCCTCTACCATCCGTTCTATTGGCCAACGTGCAATCACTGGAGAATAAACTGGATGAGCTCCGTTCGAGACTATCCTACCAACGGAACATTAAAAACTGTAATATCTTATGTTTCACCGAGTCGTGGCTGAACGACGACACGTGTATCAGCAGGACAGAACAGCTARGTCTTGTAAGACGAGGAGTSGGGGTGTGTGTCTATTTGTCAATAACAGCTGGTGCGCAATGTCTAATATTAAGGTAGTCTTGAGGTATTGCTTGCCTGAGGTAGAGTACCTCATGATAAGCTGTAGACCACACTATCTACCAAGAGTTTTCATCTATATTTTTTCATAGCCGTCTATTTACCACCACAAACCAACGCTGGCGCTAAAACCACTTTCAACGAGCTGAGCTAGATAAGTAGATATAAGCTTGTAAGTAAGCATTTCACGGTAAGGTCTACTACACCTGTTGTATTCGGCGCATGTGACAAGAGTAAAATTAGATTATATTTTGTTTTGTTCCAGAGGCCTCAGTGGCCGTTTTGAGGGAGGAAATATCCTCCTGTTTCCAGGAACAATCTGAGTGGTTCCTGTGTCGAAYATCCAGAATGGCTGGTACAGACGGTATTTCCTGGTTCCCGAAAAAGGTCCGGGACTTTGCATCCCATTCTAGACTTACAACTCTCAGGAGCCGCCAGCTATTACAGCCGATTGGCTGGTGGGCGGCGGAGTCGAGGGGACAAGCGGTGTTTCACACATCCATCCTACTGCTCCGTATTCAGTCTCTAGACTTCATAAGAAACCAGAAAAAGAGCTTCGGTAGCAGAGCATTCCGGTACTCACTCTCGTATTGCATTTTTCTATCTCCATTGGAGGGTGTCCAGGGTGGGACATACAGTGCCTTTTCAACAGTGCTTACTGAGATGATGGCTTCTGTGATGAAAGTTGTTCCCGTGGGGCTATTGTTGATGCGGGCTTCCAGTGAGGAGGGGATTCATTGGCATTGTTCAGGCGTGATTGTAGATCCTTCAAAAAAGTTGCGAGAGTTCAACTCCCCATAGATGTTGTACCTGGTTTCCCTCCTTCAGGGAAAGTAGTTATAGTCATAATGTTTAGTTTTGGACATAGTGTGTTGTACTGGTTTCCCTCCTTCAGGGAACAGTAGTTATAGTCATAATGTTATTTTTGACATAGTGTGTTGTACCTGGTTTCCCTCCTTCAGGAACAGTAGTTATAGTCACAATGTTTAGTTTTGAACATAGTGTGTTGTACCTGGTTTCCCTCCTTCAGGGAACAGTAGTTTATAGTCATAGTTTAGTTTTGAACATAGTATGTTGTACCTGGTTTCCCTCCTTCAGGGAACAGTAGTTATAGTCATAATGTTTAGTTTTGAACATAGTGTGTTGTACCTGGTTTCCCTCCTTCAGGGAACAGTAGTTATAGTCACAATGTTACGTTTTTGAACATAGTGTGTTGTACCTGGTTTCCCTCTTCAGGGAACAGTAGTTATAGTCATAATGTTTAGTTTTGAACATAGTGTGTTGTACCTGGTTTCCCCCTTTCAGGAACAGTAGTTATAGTCATAATGTTTAGTTTTGAACATAGTGTGTTGTACCTGGTTTCCCTCCTTCAGGGAACAGTAGTTATAGTCTAACGTTACGTTTTTGAACATAGTGTGTTGTACCTGGTTTCCCTCCTTCAGGGAACAGTAGTTATAGTCATAATGTTTAGTTTTGAACATCAATACTCTCTGTTTCCTTTTCCTTTCTGTGTTTGAAACTGGGATGATTGTTACGTAGATAACAAGAAACATTTCCAGAACGTTCTCGCTCGGTTCTCATTTGCTTGTGACATTTGTGTTTAATAGATGTATGTAGATTGAGTAGGAGTGCTGATATAGGACCAGTTTTGTCTTTTAGATCACCGTTAAAAAATATGACATGGACAGATAGAATCTGATCCTAGATCAGCACCCTTCCTATGGAGGTTAATACCTGTGGCCCCTGCTAATGAATCTTCTTTCTAAGCCTGTTCAGAGGTTTTACATCTTTGACAGAACAGCTTAAAGATTCTGTAAAGAGTTTTTTTTTTAAGACCATAAAGCATGATGGTGTTCAGTTCGTTTCTGCTCTGTCTTCAATGTTCTGTCTGTATCCCAAATGGGACCAATTCCTTTACATGTAGTGACTACTTTTGACTAGGGTCCGTAGGGGTTTGGGACGCAGTCTCTTTGGCCCATCTGTGATATATATTACCTAATTATATTCCATGAGTTCCCCTCACGCCCTGCTGTGATTGGCCTGCTGCTCATGCATATGCACAGGTGGGAAAGCGCAGGTGGAGTTTATTGGTATAATATCTTCTCTACTCTCTCTCTCGTCTGTCTCTTCTATCTCTCTCTCTGTCTTTCTTCTCTCTGCTTCTGCTCTTCTCTCTTTTCTCTCCCTCTTCTCTTCTTTCTCTCTCTCTCATCTCTCTCGCTCTTGCTCCACTCGTCTTTTTTCTTTCTCTCTTTTCTTCCCCTCTGTCTTCTTCTCTCTCTCTTCTCTCTCTCTTCTCTCTCTCTGTCTGTCTGTCTGTCTCTGTCTGTTCTGTCTGTCTGTCTGTCTGTCTGTCTGTCTGTCTGTCTGTCTGTCTGTTCTGTCGTCTGTCTGTCTGTTGTCTGTCTGTCTGTCTGTCTGTCTGTCTGTCTGTCCTCGCCTCTCTCTGCTTCTCTCGTCTCTCGCTCTTCGCTCTGTCTTTTCTGCATCTCGCTCTGTCTTTTTCTCTCACTCGTCGCTACATGTCTTTTCTCTCTCACTCTCGCTCTGTCTTTCTCTCTTGTCTTTTCTAGTTTCTATTTTCTTTCTCTCTACTTTCTTTCTGCCTCTCTCACTCCTGTGTCTCTTTCTTTGTCGGATGTAATTCTCTCTATTATATTTTTCTCTGTCGCTCTCTCGCTTGTCTTTTCTCTCTCTCGCTGTTCTTTCTCTCTCTCGCTGTCTTTCTCTCTAAATCATTTTTCTCTATCCCTCTTCTTCTCTATCAATTCATTCACAGGGCTTTATTGGCATGGGCAACACTACACTACAGACCAAAAGTCTGTGGACACCTGCTAATCAACATCTCTTACAAATCATAAGTATCAACTATGGAGTTGGTCCCCACTTTGCTGGCTATAACCGCCCCACTCTTCTGGAGGCTTTCACTAGATTCTTGCAATTCTTTCGGGATTGCTCTTACGCACACGACTTAGTGAGGCGGGCACTGATGTTGGGCTCGAGTCGCGTTCCAATTGCATCTCCAAAGGTTTGATGGGGTTTGAGTAGGCTCTGTGCAGGCAGTGCAAGTTCTTCCACCCAATCAACAACCTTTTGTATGGACTTCACTTTCTGCCACTGTGGCATTGTCATGCTGAAAACAGGAAGGCCTCCCAACTGTTGCACAAAGTTATGACAATCTAGATGTATTGTATACTGTAGTGTTTTAGATTCCCTTCACTGGAACTCCGAGGGCCCGAACAATGAAAACAGCAGACCATTTTCCTCCCACCAACTTTACAGTTGACTAGCTTGGGGCGCAGGTAGCATTCTCCTGGCGTCCGCGAATCAGATTTGTCCGTTGATGCCAGATGGTGAAGCGTGATTCATCACTCTCTATCACTGTTTTCCCTTTGTGGTAGTTAAAGTCTGTCTCATCGCTGAAACTCCGCTACGGATTTGCGTCTCCGAATCATCGACCCTGAAGGCCACAGCTTTCTGACCACACTGCTCGCTAACGCGTGAATCCAGTCGCCACCCAATGTGTCAGAGGAACACTGTCAATGATGACCGAGTCAGCTTGCAGGCGCACGGCCCACCACAAGGAGTCGTATAGCAAACTG
>NW_019950502.1:0-896 GCF_002910315.2 Salvelinus sp. IW2-2015 | reverse complement strand
TGAAGTCAGGTTTTATTTGACATTGAAGTCAGGTTTTATTTGACATTGAAGTCAGGTTTTATTTGACAGTGAAGTCAGGTTTTATTTGACATTGAAGTGAAGTTTGTGTTATGTTTTCTATGTCATGTTCTTCCATATCCTAGACCGCATTGGTTGATGGGACTTGTATTTTTCCATATCCTAGACTCTCTCTCTGTCTTTCTCTCTCACTCTCTCCATTGGTTGATGGGAGTTGTATTTTTCCATATCCTAGACTCTCTCTCTGTCTTTCTCTCTCACTCTCTCCATTGGTTGATGGGAGTTGTATTTTTCCATACCCTTAGACCTCATTGGTTGATGGGAGTTGTATTTTTCTCTCCTCCTGCAGAATCTCTTACTGCACAGCAGATAAAACTCAGGACAAGGTGTTTGCCTACGTTTCCCAGAGTCAGTTCAATGAGACACTTGAGTGCCACGCTTTCCTCTGCCACAAGAAGAAGATCGTAAGTGAGCAACAGTTTTCATTTTGAAAAGACACTCACTCATCTTACTGTTATCATTTAAAAGTCCTGTTTGATAGTAATGATCCCAGACACTGAATATCACAAATAAGACCTTGAATAAATTAAGAAGTTTTATTCTTCTGACTTCATAAGACACCAGGATTTTCAATAGAAAACCAAACCTACTCTCTTTAGATGCAGACTGCAGTAAAAAAGCTGATGTGTGGCTCCATCTTGTGGTAACAATGGGTAGTGCGTGTGTGATCATGTTTACTGTATATTTGCTTAAACTCGTAACAGTTAGGGCCAGTTTAACTATGGTAGACATCACTCTYAATCAAACCCAGTTTAACTATGGTAGACATCACTCTGAATCAGGGACAGTTTAACTATGGTAGACATCACTCTGAATCA
>NW_019950501.1:0-8079 GCF_002910315.2 Salvelinus sp. IW2-2015 | reverse complement strand
AGGAAACTCGGTTAAATACAGAGGTTGATTGAGACGCGTTATTAAGAAGTAAAAAGCTAACATTGGCAGGTTAACGCACAGTCATAGCAACAGACAGCACAGCAGACATGACTCCAGAAACGGCATCAGATGTTTCAATCATGTGTTTCAGGTCCAATGTGTGTCTCTCTCTGTCTCTCTCTCTTCACTCTCTCTCTACCTCTCTCTCTACCTCTCTCTCTCTTACCTCTCTCTCTACCTTCTCCTCTCTGCCCTCGTCTCTCTCCCTCTCTCTCTTACCTCTCTAACCCTCTTCGTCTACCTCTCTCGTACCTCTCCTACCTCTCTCTCTACCTCTCCTCTCTTCTCTAGCCCTCTCTCATAACTCTCCACCGTTCTCTCTCGACCTCTCTCTCTACCTCTCTCTCTCTCTCGTCTACCTCTCTCTCTAACTCGTCCACCCCTAATCTCTCCCTCTCTACCTCTACTCTCTCTATCTCTCTCTCTCTTATCTACCCTCCTCTCTCTCTCTACCTGTCTCTCGTCTCTAACCCCTCTCTCTCTCTCTCTCCTCTCTCTCTACCTCTCTTACTCTCTCTCTCCTCTCTCTTCCTTAGCCTCGTCTCTCTCTTCCTTCTCTCTGTAAGACATATGCTCTCTTCTCTTTGTACTCTCCACAGACACTCAGAAGACATGTTGGGCTTTATAGTAAGAGCTGATTAGTTGTCTGTTTAAGCTGCAAGACCCCACGATCACTAGTGCCGCTGTTACGCTTGAAGCCCACCCCCAACTGTTACCCTTACACGCTAACACCCTGGACCCATAACCCCCTAGACCAACGTTGCAACCCTCACCATAACTGACCCTGAGCCCCTGACCCTAATCGCCCGTAATGTCTAGGACCCTATGATGAACCCTCGCTCGACCACTGTTACCCACATTCCTGCATATGTAATGTGAGATAATGATACGTATGTGCACAGAACGAAACGGCAGGATTAGACCTAAGTGGTTAGAGCATTGACTAGTAACCGAAGAGGTTGCCAAGGTCAAACCCCGACGCTGACCATATGTACAAATCTGTCGTTCTGGCCCTTGACGAGACCAGGGTTAACGCCACATGTTCCTAGCTGTCATTGAAAAGGAAAAAATGTGTTCTTAACTGGGACTGGCCATGTTGTAAATAAATGTAAAATGGATAACTAATTCTTCCAGTTTGTAAAATATGATTTGTGGGAACAAGGCACACATGGAAAGAATCATACATCGCAATTGCAATACCAGATATTCAAAAATACAATTAAACGATTTCAAACCATATTGACTTTACGTTAACTCCAATAAGCTTGTTGACCTTTTTGGACTGCTCTATTATAAAGAGAGTCTAATGTCGTGCTCCATGGCGCCGCCACCACAGCGATGCGGAGACCTCTAGGAGAAGGACGTCAAGGAGGTTGTGTAGCCATGTGGAGTTAGTGTTGTAGCCATCTTCACCAACATGATTTTTGACGCCCGTTCAGTCCAGACAGCCATTACTTGTTTTCTGTGCGATCAGTGTAGATCATTGTCAACCATAGATATTGGGTAAGATTAGGGAATGGTAAGCACCGTCTATACTGGAGCGGCAGACCTGGTCAGAAACCACCGGTCCCTTGACCTTAACCCCTGCCCTAACCAGTGCACCCTGTGTCCCAGCCAGAACACCGTCCCTCGACCTAAACCCCTGACCCAACCATGCACCCATGTGTCCAGCAGAAACACTGTTCCTGACCTTTAACCCTACCCTAACCCATGGCGCCACCCTGTCGTCCAGCAGACACGACCTGACCTTACCCCTGACCCTACGCCATGGCACCCTGTGTGCCAGCAGAACACCAACCTGACCGTACGCCTTGACCCTAAACCATGGCACCCTGTGTACCCCAGCGAGAGGCCATCCTGGTGCTGCCTCTGAACCATGTACTGCGCCGACCTCTAACATAACGAAGGCACTCACCTTCTCTGTCGTATGGAGTGACTAGTGCGTTTTTGGCTACCCGGACCACCCCAGGAGCCCATAGGCACTACACGTCATGATGCAGTTGGACAATGGGCGCTGCTCGACCCATACACCTCTAAGCCGTCGACAAGGAGGTGGGGTGTAGAGAACCTCTACCGAGGCATTGAGAGCCACACAGCGGGAATGAGTCGGTGTTGAAGAAGCTCTACCCCATATCCTCTCCTTTTAACATTTTAGTTTTATCTTCACTCAACTTTTTTTCATTTGACTTAAAAACTCTTAAGGATCCGGCCCTTTAAAAAAAAAATCACCTGAAATGTCATACCCAAATCTAATTGCCTGTAGCTCAGGACCTGAAGCAAGGAAATGCATATTATTGGTACCATTTGAAAGGAATCACTTTGAAGTTTATGGAAATATGAAAGGAWTGTAGTAGAATATAACACATTAGATCTGGTAAAAGATAATACAAAGAAAAAACCAACCGTTCTTTTGTATTTTTTTGTACCATCATGTTGGAAATGCAAGAGAAAGACCATAATGTATTTGTCCAGCCCAGRTGCAGTATACATTCTATCCACTAGATGGCAACAGTGTATGTGCAACATTTTAGACTGATCCAATGAACCATTGTATTTCGGTTCAAAATTGTGTATCAAGACTGCCCAAATATGCCTAATTTGTTTATTAATAACTATTTATTTTCAAAATTGTGCACTCTCCTCAAACAACAGCATGGTATTATTTCACTGTAATAGCTACTGTAAATTGGACAGTGCAGTTAGATTAASAAGAATTTAAGCTTTCTGCCRATATCAGATATGTCTATGTCCTGGGAAAGGTTMTTGTTAMTTACAACCTCATGYTAATTGCATTAGCCTACGTTAGCTCAACCGTCCCGTGGAAGGGACACTGATCCCGAAAAAGTTTTTTAATCTGTACATGGATCTGCTCAACATCCACCAGCCAAAACTAAGTAACATGATGCCTTTTCGCTGCAGTCGCTGTCCTCATATAAAGGAGAACGATCKCCTTATGGTGAGGATAGCCGTGTTGCAAGCCCAGCTTCAGATGCCATCATTAGTCAAGGGCAATTTAAGTGTAGGAAAGGATGAAACAGCGTCTGTGCCACCAGTAAGTACAGTTAGTTATAAATCCTTACGCAGCCGACAAGTTTCTCAAGCTTCGGAAAGAAATGCTGTCGGGATTGTCAACTGGGATCGCTCATTCAGCCGATAGAAACACTTAACCAGAGCCAGAGTCTCTCAGTCCTCCCCACCCGTCTCTCCTCCACCCGTCTCTCCTCCACCATCAAGGTCTGAACCACTGAAGCCTCTCCCGTTAGCCCTGACTAATTGAAAACCCTAGTCATTGCGGACTACATTACCCACAATATCAGTTTACCAGGGCCAGGGCTACCAACGTAAACTCAAATCTGAAGATGTGCTGGCTGAGCTAAAACTAGTTGGACAAAGCTAAAACATGTTCCTAGAAATAAAGAACTCCATTTTGTCATTAATGAAAAATATGTGATAATACCTCACATCCAAAATGGGATCTAACTAATGTTAGATCCCTCACCTCCATGTCAATGAACTAATCACTGAGTCGTAACGTAATGTGATTGCCTGACAAACGTAACTGATGAATTTACTGTGCTAAATGAGGACTCTGCTCCTGGCTACACTAGTGACCATGTCTAACATAGCTAACATTTGACATAACATTTTAATTTACACATATTTTGAGGTTCTAGTCATGAAATCTACTCCTACTTTTAGCTACTGGTTACAGGCCCCCTGGACCATATACAGTGTTCCTCATTAAATTCCCTGAATTCCTATCGGACCTTGTAGTCATGGCAGATATAAATAGAATTGGTGACTTCAATATTCACATGAAGAAGTCTACAGACCCACTCCAAAAGTCTTTTGGAGGCATCATCAACTCAGTGGGTTTTGTCCAATATGTCTCTGGACCTACTCACTACCACAGTCATAAGCTGGATCTATTTTTGTCCCGTGGAATAAATGTTGTAGATCTAAATATTTTTCCTCATAATCCTGGACTATCGGGCCACCATTTAAATACATTTGCAATCGCAACAAATAATCTGCTCAGACCCCGACCAAAGATCATCAAAAGCCGTGTTATAAATTCTCAAACAACCCAAAGGTTCCTAGATGCCCTTCCAGACTCCCTCCACCTAACCAAGGACGTCAGAGTACAACACTCAGTTAACCACCTAACTGAGGATCAAAATTAAATCTTGTTTAATACCCTAGATGCAGTCGCACCCCTAAAAACATAAAACATTTGTCACAAGAAATTAGCTTCAAGGTATACAGAAAATACCCGAGCCCTGAAGCAAGCTTCCAGAAAATTGGAACGGAAATGGCGCGTCACCAAACTGGAAGTCTTCCGACTAGATTGGAAAGACAGTACCGTATCGAAGGGCCCTGCTGCTCCAACCTAATTGAGGAGAAYAACAACAATCCCACATTTCTTTTTGATACTGTTTCAAAGCKAACTAAAAAGCAGCCTTCCCYAAGAGAKGATGGCTTTCACTTCAGCAGTGATGAATTCATGAACTTCTTCGACGACGAAAAGATCATGAACATTAGAAAACAAATTACGGACTGTTCTTTGAATACGCATATTTCTCCAAAACACAGTTTTCCCGAGTCTGAACAGAACTGCCAAGACCTTGGATCAATGGAGACTGTAAGGACTGACAGAGACTGTATGGATCAATGGAGACTGTAAGGACCGACGGAGACCGTATGGATCAATGTAGACTGTAAGGACCGACGGAGACCGTATGAATCAATGGAGACTGTAGGGACAGACGGAGAACGTATGGATCAATGGAGACTGTAAGGACAGACGGAGACCGTATGGATCAATGGAGACTGTAAGGCCCTACGGAGACCGTATGGATCAATGGAGACTGTAAGGACCGACGGAGACCGTATGGATCAATGGAGACTGTAAGGNTGGATCAATGGAGACTGTAAGGCCCGACGGAGACCGTATGGATCAATGGAGACTGTAAGGACCGACGGAGACCGTATGGATCAATGTAGACTGTAGGGACAGACGGAGAACGTATGGATCAATGGAGACTGTAAGGCCCGACGGAGACCGTATGGATCAATGTAGACTGTAAGGACTGACGGAGACCGTATGGATCAATGGAGACTGTAAGGACTGACGGAGGCCGTATGGATCAATGGAGACTGTAAGGACCAAACGGAGACCGTATGGATCAATGGAGACTGTAAGGACAGACGGAGACCGTATGGATCAATAGAGACTGTAGGGACAGACGGAGACCGTATGGATCAATGGAGACTGTAAGGACTGACGGAGACCGTATGGATCAATGGAGACTGTAAGGACAGACGGAGACCGTATGGATCAATGGAGACTGTAAGGACTGACGGAGACCGTATGGATCAATGGAGACTGTAAGGACCGACGGAGACCGTATGGATCAATGGAGACTGTAAGGACTGACGCAGGAGATGAGAGACAGGTACGAGGAGTTGACATTTAATACGGAACAGACAGGCAACAAAACAGGAACAGCGTCAGCACACAGGTAAACAAGGACATGTGAAAACGAATGCTGCAGCAGGGAATAGAGTAGGGAACCAGACAGATATAGGGGAGGTAATGACAGAGGTGATTGTGTCCAGGTGAGTCCAATAATCGCTGATGCTCGTGACGGGGAAAGCCAGGTGTGCGTACTGATTGTGGCAGGAGTACATAATGCTGGGGGGCCTGAGGGAGAGCGGGAGCAGACGTGACAGCGACACTGACATTTTTTTATCCTATATCTCTCGACACATTCACAAAAAAATTGCGATGGCCTATAAACCTTCCAGCTGGACCCTATTCTAACTAAACTACTGAAGGTGCTACTTCCTGTCCTTGGCCCTCCTATGTGGAACATAATAAATCTTCTGGATGTGAACCAAACTCACTGAAAATGGCAGTAATAAAGCCTCTTCAGGAAAAGCCAAACCTTGTCCCGGAAAATCATATATCGAATCTCCCATTCGTCTCAAAAAAAAATCTGTTTTTCAGCAACTCACCGCTTTCTGGAAAAACAAATAACGAATAGGAAATGCTCCAGTCTGGTTTTAGACCCTATCGTACTACTGAGACTGCACTCGTGAAGACGGTAAATTATCTTCTAATGACATCAGACCAAAGCTCTCTGTCTGTCCTCATGATGCCCTTTGTGCCGTGTTCAACACCATCGATCACCACATTCTTTGGAGAGATTGGAAACCCTAATTGGACTACACGGCTAAGTTCTGCCCTGGTTTAGATCCTATCTCTCAGAAAAAATGTGTCTCTGTGGATGACAAATTAATGGTAAGTTTCGGTGTTCCTCAAGATTCTGTTCTAGGACCACAATTGTTTTCACAATACACTCAGTGGCCAGTTTATTAAATACACCACACTGTTCACAAAAATGGCTGTAACTTGGAATATAAAGCAGGCAGACAAGCATCGAGGCATTCAGTTACTGGTCCATCGGACAGTTTATTAGGTACACCGTCCCATTCACCACAATGGATCGCTCCTACAGACAGGCATCGAGGCATTCAGTTACTGTTCCATTGAACGTTAGAATGGACAGAACTAGTGACCTAAGAGACTGAGCGTGGTATGATCGTCGGTGCCAGGATCGCACCTGTACCTTAGAAACTGCTGTCCTCCTGGGCTTTTTCACGCACAAACAAAAAAACATTCAGTCGTCCGCAGTCCCGTGGGTGAAAACAGCTCGTTGTTGACGAGAGGTCGAAGGAGAATCGTGCACGCTAACCGGCGGGCCACAAACAGGCAAATCACGGCGCAGTACAACAGTGGTACGAAGAACGCCATCTCGGAACTCACAACTTGGTTCTTGTCACGGATTGGCTGTTGCAGGAGACGACCACCCCCCGGGTTCCAATTGAACAACATTGCTCAGAAGGCAAAGGGGGTTCCGACCCGGTACTAAATGGTTGTACCTAATAAACTGGCCACAGAGTGTATATGCTACCCCTTGGTGATGTCATTCGGGAAACAAAAAAATGCAAACCATCACTGCTATGCAAACGGCACACAGCTGTACATTTCAATGAAACAGGGCGAAGCCAAAATTGTCTACCCTAGAAGTCTTGGTTTCAGACATGAGGAAGTGGATGCTGGCAATTTTTATACTGCACTTTTATCTTGGACAAAACAGAGATGATAGTTCTAGGTCCAAAGAAACAAAGGGATCTGTCGTCAGATCATTCAATGAATCTCAGTGGTTGTACCGTCATCTCAAACAAAACTGTAAATTACCTCTACTTTACTGTAAATGACCTCTACTTTACTGTAAATGACCTCTACTTTACTGTAAATTACCTCTATTTTACTGTAAATTACCTCTACTTTACTGTAAATGACCTCTACTTTACTGTAAATGACCTCTACTTTACTGTAAATTACCTCTACTTTACTGTAAATTACCTCTATTTTACTGTAAATTACCTCTACTTTACTGTAAATTACCTCTATTTTACTGTAAATTACCTCTACTTTACTGTACATGACCTTTGACCTCTACTTTACTCCCTTTCGACAAACATATCAAAACATTTTTCAAGAGCAGTTTTTTTTCCCGTCTCTGTAACATTGCAAAAATCAGAAACCTTTGTCCAAAAAAATTATGCAGAAAAGCTAATCCATATTTTTCTCACTTCTAGATTAGACTACTGCAATGCTCTACTCTCCGGATACCCGGATAAAGCACTAAATAAACTTCAGTTAGTGCTAAACTGCTAGAATCTTGACTAGAACCAAAGAATGTGATCATATTACTCCAGTGCTAGCCTCTCTACACTGGCTTCCTGTTAAGACAGGGGCTGATTTCAAGGTTTTACTGGTAACCTAAAAAGCATTACATGGGCTTGCTCCTATCTATCTTTCCGATTTGGTCCTGCCGTACATACCTACACGTACGCTACGGTCACAAGACGCAGGCCTCCTAATTCTCTCCTAATCCTTCTCTCTCTCTCTCTCTCTCTCTCTCTCTCTCTCTCTCTCTCTCTCTCTCT
>NW_019950500.1:0-8081 GCF_002910315.2 Salvelinus sp. IW2-2015 | reverse complement strand
TGTGTGACTGTGTGTGACTGTGTGACTGTGTGTGACTGTGTTAGGTTCTAGCCCACCTGGTGCGTGGTTACTTCCCTCTGTGCCAGGCATGTCTCTGTGACCTGGGGCAGGTGAGCGCTCGCTGCCTCCGAGAGACAGACCCCTCCGTTCAACTACACGGAGCCAAGGTGACACACACACACAGCAATGTGCAGTTTGTTTAACATATTGAGTCGTGTGTAATAATGAGACAAACATAACATCTCTCTCCGTAGTTACTAGAGGAGTTGGGGACAGGTATTATCCAACAGTACAGACCAGACAGCAGCCAGTCGGAGAGCTGCAGGATCCCCATCTCACAGGTACACCTCTGTCTGGCCCTCTGCCACACCCGTCTGTCTGCCACGCCCGTCTGTCTGCCACACCCGTCTGTCTGTTCCCTCAAGTCTGGAGGGAAGCAAGTCATTTCACTACCCAAGAATAGCAAAGCACCATTTACTGGCTCAAATAGCTGACCAATCAGCCTGTTACCAACCCTTAATTTGACCAGATACGATGCTATTTCACATGAAACAAATTGACAACAGACGTTCAGCATGCTTATAGGGAGGGACATTCAACAACCACAGCACTTACACAAATGACTGATGATTGGCTGAGAGAAAATGTTGATAAAAAGATTGTGGGGGCTGTTTTGTTAGACTTCAGTGTGGCTTTTGACATTATTGATCATAATCTGCTGCTGTAAAAACCTGTGTTATGAATTACACCCCTGCAATAATGTAGAGTTACCTGTCTAACGGAACACAGAGGGCAGGGTTGCCATGTCTGTAAAAACCTGTGTTATGAATTACACCCCTGCAATAATGTAGAGTTACCTGTCTAACGGAACACAGAGGGCAGGGTTGCCATGTCTACGGTTTTCATGAGTCCCGCAAAATTGGGCTCATTTGAAAACAATGTCGCGTCATGACAACTTTTTACCAGTTGTAGGTAGGGCTATTTAACGTGTCATTATGGAGACTCTGTTACCAGGTGTCAGGTAGGGCTATTTAACATGTCCATTATGGAGACACCTGTTTACCAGGTGTAGGTAGGGCTATTTAACATGTCATTATGGAGACGCACCTGTTACCAGGTGTAGGTAGGGCTATTTAACTGTCATTATGGAGAACGCCTGTTTAACCAGGTGGTAGAGGTAGGGCTATTTAACGTGTCATTATGGAGACACCTGTTTACCAGGTGTAGGTAGGGCTATTTAACATGTCATTATGGAGACACCTGTTTACCAGGTGTAGGTAGGGCTATTTAACACTCATTAATGGAGACACCTGTTTACCAGGTGTAGGTAGGGCTATTTAAACATGTCATTATGGAGACACCTGTTTACCGGTGTGGTTAGGGCTTTTACCATGTCATTATGGAGACACCTGTTTACCAGGTGTAGGTAGGGCTATTTAACATGTCATTATGGAGACACCTGTTCACCAGGTGTAGGTAGGCTATTTAACATGTCATTTGGAGACGCTGTTACCAGGTGTAGGTAGGCTATTTAACGTGTCATTATGGAGACACCTGTTTACCAGGTGTAAGGTAGGGCTATTTAACATGTCATTATGGAGACACCTGTTTACCAGGTGTAGTAGGGGCTATTTAACATGTCATTATGGAGACACCTGTTTACCAGGTGTAGGTAGGAGCTATTTAACACGTCTTATGGAGACACCTGTTTACCAGGTGTAGGTAGGGCTATTTAACATGTCATTATGGAGACTCCTGTTTACCAGGTGTAGGTTAGGGCTATTTCCAATGTCATTATGAGACACCTGTTTACCAGGTTAGGTAGGGCTATTTAACGTGTCATTATGGAGACACCTGTTTACCAGGTGTAGGTAGGGCTATTTAACGTGTCATTATGGAGACACACCTGTTTACGCAGTTAGGTAGGCTATTTAACATGTATTATGGAGACACCCTGCTTTACCAGGTGTAGGTAGGGCTATTTACCATGTCATTATGGAGACTCCTGTTTAACCAGGTGTAGGTAGGGCTATTTAACATGTCCATTATGGAGACACCTGTTTTACCAGGTGTAGGTAGGGCTATTTACCATGTCATTATGGAGACTCCTGTTTACCAGGTGTAGGTAGGGCTATTTACGTGTCATTATGGAGACTCCTGTTTCCCAGGTGTAGGTAGGACTATTTAACATGTCAATTTATGAGCCTCCTGTTTACCAGGTGTAGGTAGGGCTATTTAACGTGTCATTATGGAGACACCTGTTTACCAGGTGTAGGTAGGGCTATTTAACGTGTCATTATGGAGACACTGTTTACCAGGTGTAGGTAGGCTATTTAACATGTATTATGGAGACACCTGTTTACCAGGTGTAGGTAGGGCTATTTAACATGTCATTATGGAGACACCTGTTTACCAGGTGTAGGTAGGGCTATTTAACATGTCTTTATGGAGACCCTGTTTACCAGGTGTAGGTAGGGCTATTTAACGTGTCATTATGGAGACACCTGTTTACCAGGTGTAGGTAGGGCTATTTAACATGTCATTATGGAGACACCTGTTTACCAGGTGTAGGTAGGGCTATTTAACATGTCATTATGGAGACACCTGTTTACCAGGTGTAGGTAGGGCTATTTAACGTGTCATTATGGAGACACCTGTTTACCAGGTGTAGGTAGGACTATTTAACATGTCATTATGGAGACACCTGTTTACCAGGTGTAGGTAGGGCTATTTAACGTGTCATTATGGAGACACCTGTTTACCAGGTGTAGGTAGGGCTATTTAACGTGTCATTATGGAGACACCTGTTTACCAGGTGTAGGTAGGACTATTTAACATGTCATTATGGAGACACCTGTTTACCAAGTGTAGGTAGGGCTATTTAACATGTCATTATGGAGACACCTGTTTACCAGTGGTAGGTAGGGCTATTTAACGTGTCATTATGGAGACACCTGTTTACCAGGTGTAGGTAGGGCTATTTAACGTGTCATTATCGAGACGCCTGTTTAACAATCCTTTTCCATAAAACATATTAACTCACTGATGCGCATCAAGAAATAACGGAGACAACAGGAAAACGACATTTAGGTGCTCTTGAGCGCATTCGAGTTTCGCTTGAGGTGATTTAAACTGCACTCTAATGTTGACTACTTGTGAAGCGAAGGGTTTTACAGATGCTCAGTTCTTGGGTCTTCAGTTTAGCGCAAATGGAAATTTGAAATGAAGTTATGGAACTACTTTCCTTGCATCTTTTGGGGAAAATGTAGGCTACTGTAGCTTACCAGTGGATACAATAATTATGTTGAAATGATATCACTGTGTAGCGGATACAAATCATCTGTCCTCGGTTGCAACACTCACTACTGATTCTAAGCTTCCTCTGGAATTAACGTCAGCACAATAACTGTTCGTAGGGAGCTTCATGAAATGGGTTTCCATGGCCGAGCAGCCGCACACAAGCCTAAGATCACCATGTGCAATGCCAAGCGTTGGCTGGAGTTGTGTAAAAGCTCGCCGCTGTTGGACTCTGGAGCAGTGGAAACGAGATTTGTGGAGTGATGAATCAGGCTTCGCATAGTGCCAACTGTAAGTTTGGTGGAGGAGGAATAGGGGTCATGGGCTGTTTTTCATGGTTTGGGCCCTTAGTTCAAGGAAGGAAAATTCTTAATGCTACAGCATACGATGACATTCCAGACGATTCTGTGCTTCCAACTTTGTGGCAACAGTTTGTTTCAGCATGACAATGCCCCCGTGCAAAAGTGAGGTCTATACATTAATGTTTTGTCGAGATCGTTGTGGAAGAACTTGACTGGCCTGCACAGAGCCCTGACCTCAACCCCATCGAACACCTTTGGGATGAATTGGAAACCAACCTGCGAGCCAGGCCTAATCACCCAACATCAGTGCCCAACATCACTAATGCTCTTGTGGCTAAATGGAAGCAAGCCTGCAGCAATTTTCTAACATCTAGTGGAAAGTCTTCCCAGAAGAGTGGAGGCTGTTTATAACAGCAAAGGGGGGACCAACTCCATATTAGGCCCATGATTTTTTGAATGGATGTTTCAACGAGGCAGGTGTCCACATACTTTGGTCATGCAGTGTATGTTATGGTAGATTAGTGTAATAATGTATTATTCTATGTATGTGATGGACCCAGGAAGAGTAGCTGCTGCCTTGGCAGGAACTAATGGGGAATCCATAATAACCCCAGGAAGAGTAGCTGCTGCCTTGGCAGGAACTAATGGGGATCTATAATAAACCCCAGGAAGAGTAGCTGCGCTTGCCTTGGCAGGAACTAACGGGGTCCATAATAAACCCCAGAAGAGTAGCTGCTGCCTTGACAGGAACTAATTGGGATCCATAATAAACCCTAGGAAGAGTAGCTGCTGCCTTGACAGGAACTAATGGGGATCCATAATACACCCTAGGAAAGAGTAGCTGCTGCTTGGCAGGAACTAACGGGGATCCATATAAACCCCAGGAAGAGTAGCTGCTGCCTTGGCAGGAACTAACGGGGATCCATAATAAACCCCAGGAAGAGTAGCTGCTGCCTTGACAGGAACTAATGGGGATTATAATAAACCCCAGAAAGAGTAGCTGCTGCCCTTGGCAGAACTAACGGGATCCATAATAAACCCTAGGAAGATAGCTGCTGCCTGTCCAATCACATACAATAGAATAATACTTATTACACACTACTCTGTCTGGCTAAACTGTCTTCGTTCTAAACTGCCCTGTGTCTAACCTGTCTGTCGTTTTAAACTGTCTGTCTAACCTGTCTGGTCCTGTCTAAACTGTCTGTCTAACCTGTCTGTCTGTCTAACGCTTCTGTGTTGCAGGTGGTCCAGTTTCTGGGTGGATGTATTGAGTGGTCCGCTGAATGGAAGCCCTTCAGAGTCACCAGCATCCTACTCTACAGACCAGCGCCTGTGACACCCTCTCCTCTATCCTGCCAGGCCTTCACACAGCTACCGGTACATACCCTCTCCTCTATCCTGCCCCAGGCCTTCACCACGCTACCGGTACATACCCTCTCCTCTATCCCTGCCATCAGGCCTTCAACACAGCTACCGGTACATACCCTCTCCTCTATCCTGCCACAGCCTTCACACAGCTACCTGTACATACCCTCTCCTCTATCCTGCCACAGGCTTCACACGAGCTACCTGTACATACCCTCTCCTCTATCCTGCCTCGACACAGGGCCTTCCACACAGCTACTGTACATACCCTCTCCTCTATCCTGCACAGGCCTTCACACAGCTACCTGTACATACCCTCTCCTCTATCCTGCCCAGGCCTTCACACAGCTAACCTGTACATACCCTCTCCTCTATCCTGCCGCCAGGCCTTCACCACAGCTACCTGTACCATACCCTCTCCTCTATCCTGCCCCAGGCTTTCACAACAGCTACCTGTACATACCTCTCGTCTATCCTGCCACAGGCCTTCAACACAGCTACCTGTACATCCCTCTCTCTATCCTGCCACAGGCCTTCACACAGCTACGTGTACATACCCTCTCCTCTATCCTTGCCACAGGCCTTCACACAGCTACCTGTACATTACCTCTCCTCTATCCTGCACAGGCCTTCACACACGCTACCTGTACATACCCTCTATCCTCTAATCCTGCCCCAGCTTCACACAGCTACCTTACATACCCTCTCCTCTCATCCTGCCCAGGCCTTCACACAGCTACCTGTACATACCCTCTCCTCTATCCTGCACACAGGCCTTCACACAGCTACCTGTACATACCTCTCCTCTATCCTGCCCAGGCCTTCACACAGCTACCTGTACAAATACCCTCTCCCTCTATCCTGCCCCAGGCCTTCAACACAGCTACCTGTACATACCCTCTCTCTATCCTGCCCCAGGCCTTCACACAGCTACCTGTACATACCCTCCCTCTATCCTGCCACAGGCCTTCACCACAGCTACCTGTACATACACACACACCTGAAGACGAGACCGATGTCAAGACAGTGGAGGGCCATTTCTCAGTGTTTCTTCTGTGTTTCAGGAGTAGAGCCAGGTGGGGGGTCTCTGGCAGGCGCTCAATTTCAAGCTGCTTTATTGGCATGAAAAACATTGTAACAATTATTGCATGCAACTATGTATACAATATACATTGTAATAAAATAAGAATAATAATAATATAATAGTAATTCAGGTAAATAAATAACTACAATAAAATTGTAACAGTCAATAGTAGTACATATAACTAACTTAATGTCATCCTCACCATTACATCAGTACTACTACACCACCACCACTAAACTGGCTATCACTACCATCACCCTACCTTTACCATTACCATCATTACCCATCACCCCTACTACCTTACATCATTACCATCACCCCTACTACCATCATCATTATTATATTACCATCAACCCTACTACCATCATCATCATTATATCAATTATCATTATTATCACTACCATCAACCCTACTACCATCATCATTATTATCACTACATCCACCCCTCTACCATCATCATTATTATCACCTACCTACTCACCTACTAACCATCATCATTATTACTCACTACCATTCACCCCTACTCCATCATCATTATTATCACTACCATCACCCCTACTACCATCACCCCTACTACCATCATCATTACTACCATCATCATTATATCACTATCATTACCATCACCCTACTACCAATCATTTTACTATCATTAACACCATCAATTATCTCATTACCATCACCCCTACTACCATCACCATCATCATACTTACATATCATTACTATCCATCATACTTACTAATCATTTACTACCCACCATCATTTACCATCATTACCATCAAACCCCTACTACCATCTCATTATTACTACATCACCCCTACTAACCATCACCCCTACTACCCATATCATTATTTCACTACCATCACCTGCTACCATCACCCCTACTACCACCATCATCACCATCATTACCATCACCCCTACTACCATCATTATTATTACTATCACTACCATCATCATTACCATCAATTCATCACCCCTACTACCATCATCATTATTATCACTACCATCACCCTATACCATCACCCTCTACATCACCATACCCTGCTACCATCACCCCTGCTACCATCACCCCTGCTACCATCACCCCTGCTACCATTACCCCTACTCCCATCATCCCTACTACCATCACCCCTACTACCATCATCATTATTATCATTACCATCACCCTACCACCATCATCATTATTATCACTACCATCACCCTACTACCTCACCCCCTACCACCATCATCATTATTACACTACCATCACCCCTACTACCATCATCATTACTACCATCATCATTACTATCACTATCATTACCATCACCCCTCTACCATCATTATTACTATCATTACTACCACCATCATTACCATCATTACCATCACCCCTACTACCCATCATCATTATTATCACTACCATCACCCCTACTACCATCACCCCTACTACCATCATCATTTTATCACTACCATCACCCTACTACCATCATCATTATTATCACTACCATCACCCCTACTACCATCACCCCTACTACCATCATCATTACTACCATCATCATTACTATCACTATCATTACCATCACCCCTACTACCATCATTATTACTATCATTACTACCACCATCATTACCATCACCCCTACTACCACCATCATTATTTCACTACCATCACCCTACTACCATCATCATTATTATCACTACATCACCCCTACTACCATCATCATTACCATCACCCCTACTACCATCACCCCTACTACCATCACCCCTACTACCATCATCATTATTATCACTAACAATCATCATTACTATCATTACCATCACCCCTACTACTCATCATTGCTATCACTACCATCATCATTACTATCACTACCATCACCCCTACTATCACTACATCAGCCCTACTACCACCATCATTGCTATTCATTACATCATCATTATTATCACTACCATTATCATCATACTATCACTACCAATATCATCATTACTATCTACTCATCATCATTATATCACTACCATCATCATTACTATCACTACCTATCACCCCTACTCCATCATTCATTACT
>NW_019950499.1:396-8081 GCF_002910315.2 Salvelinus sp. IW2-2015 | reverse complement strand
CACTGGTTTTTAGGAGCATATACCCACGTGGGTGATTGAAAGATGAACTGAGGTCCACACTCCAGTCCAGTTGGTAGTGGTAATGTACCTTAAAGGCCCATTGGGCTCAACGGTTCCACGACTGGAGGTTTGTAGCCAACACATCCCCCCCGAGCCCAGATGAGCGACCTACTGTGCGTCACCAGGGCATGGCTCCTAACCGACGTATCCACCCTCTCCATCCTCGACAAAGTGGTCCCGGACCGCTTCTTACGGGCGCTACCCCACGACATGAAGAGTGCAGCGAGTCTATGCGCGCCTCAGACCTTGGAGGGCCTCCTGGAAGCAGTGGAGACGCATCATTACACGCAGGCCCTGCTGAGTGGGGGCCGGGACGTGGCGGCAACCCGTCTGAGGGGACGGAAGGACAGCCCCACCGCAGTGTACCCCGAACCGACAGTCAGCAGGGCCAAAGGACCGCAAACCAGTGGAGAAGCGGCTGGGGTAGGGCCGACCCATCACCGACGACCCCAGGTAGATGGTGTTTTGAGTGTGGCGCCCGGGGGCACATTGCCTGGAATTGCCCGGCTCGAGAGGAGTTTTTTAGTGAGCTTCTTTTCTCCTCCCACCATGCAGCGCACCTCACAAAAGTGATTCCTCATTATGAAATGATCAACTTTACCCTGTATATCTAAAAATGACCATACAATGACTGTTGAGAGCAAAAAATACAAAAAACGATTGCTGATGGTGAACCTGTACAATCAAAATAAAATATATTGTAAGCCCCGATTAGCAGGTATAGCTAAAGATTAGGTATTTTCGGAAGGTAGAAAGAGAACAAAACATTTTAGTGAATCGGCAATTCGTAACGTTTGAATACATTTTTGGACCGATGCATGCTACATTTGGATCAGTTTGGAATCCGTGGACAGATGCAGTTACATCTTAAATATTTGCATCGGGAACCGATGCGTATCGGCGAATCGTTACATCCCTAACATGCTGACCACACCGCTCGCGTCACGTACGCTTGCATTGCAAAATAAATTGACACATACATATTATTCAATCATTGCACCCACACGAGTCTGCGTAGCCAGGCGCTAAAATAGAACTTTGTTCTATTTGTGACGCTTGATGCGCTGTAAATCCCACCTCTACCATCTCCTCACTGGTTTTTAGGAGCATATACCCACGTGGGTGATTGAAAGATGAACTGAGGTCCACACTCCAGTCCAGTTGGTAGTGGTAATGTACCTTAAAGCACCCCCCAACTCCAAGCAGAGAGATATCACACAGTAAGCACCTGGACTCCAGCAGTAACCACGACTGAGACCACACGTAGTACAAGACTGTGGGACACGTAGTAACCAGACCTGGGACCACGTAGTAACAGACGCTGGAGACCACGTCACGTATCACAGACGCCTGGGACACTTGTAGATTACAAGACCTGGCGACCACCTCAGTACAAAACCTGGGACACGTAGTACAAGACCTGGGACACCCCGCAGTCAACGACCTGGGACCACGTCACGTACAACCTACGACGGGACACGTAGTACAAGACCTGGGACACGTTAGTACACAAGACCTAGGGACACGGAGTACACAAGACCTGGGACACTCAGTACAAGAACCTGGGACACTCCGTACACAGACCTGGGACACGCCAAACGGTACAACACCTGGGACACCGCAGTTACAGGACCTGGGACACCAACCCGCGTACACAGCTGGACACTAGACAGCTGGGACACGTGTACAAGACTGGGACACGTAGTACAAGACCGGGCGACACGTAGTTACAAAGACCTGGGACACTCATGCTAACCACAACCCTGGGAGCACGTAGTACAAGACCTGCACGCGAGTACACCAGTACAAACCTGGACACGTAGTACACCAGACCCTGGGATGACACGCCAAGTACAAGACCTGTGGAACGTATACACCGCGCGATACAGCAGACTGCGGACACGTAGACAAGAACCTAGAGCGACACGTAGTACAGTCAGCCTGCGACACTCAGTAAATAATGGACCTAGACGAACCTAGACCGAGTAAAGACTCTGGACACGCTCGTCAAGACCTGGACACGCAGCACCCACCGGACACGTAGACAAAGACCTGGGAACGTAGTACCACCAGACCTGGGACAGGTACGTTAACACAGACCATGGAGCACGTAGTACAAACCCTGTGGACACTCCAGACAAAACCCTGGCGTTACAAGCCGGACCACGCAGTACAACGAACCTGCGGAACACCGTAGTACCAGACCTGGGACACGAGTACAAGACCTGGGACACGTAGATCAGATGGACATCAGTACAATGGACAGTACAAACACGGGACAGTAGTAAGACCTGCGGACAGTAGTGACCTGAATAGTACAAGACCTGGGACACGTAGTACAAGACCTGGAGACATGTACAGACTGAGGACACTCAGACCCTGGCAGAGCTCGACCGTAGTACAACCTGCAGTTACAAGACCTGCGGACACACCAGTACAAAACTGGGACCAACGTAGGTACAAGACCTGCAGGACACGTAGTAAACAGACCTGGACCATCCAGCGACTGACACGCAGTACGACCTGGGACACTAGTACACCTGGGACACACGCTACAAGACCCTGGGACACCAACGTACAGAAAGCCTGGGACACACGCAGTACACAGACCCTGGGAGCACGTCAGTTACCAAGACCTGACCGCTAAGACGGACACGCAGTACAAGCCGGGACACGTAGTACAGAGCCTGGACCACGCAGTTACAAGACCTGGGACACGCACACCGTGGGCCCAGCGGCCGATGAGCCAACGACCTGGACACGCAGTACAAAACCTGGGACACTCAGTCCAAAACCTGGGCAACCGCTGCACACAAAGACCTGGGAACTTCAGTACAAGACCTGGCGACACTCAGATACAACTTGACACTCGTACGACCTCAGTACACAGACTGGAACGGTACACACAACCTCAGGACACACAGCTTACAGAGACCTGTGACATCCGAGTACAAGACCTGGCGACACGCCAGTACAAGACCTGGGACATCTCACAGCTACACTAAGACCTGGTACACAATCAGTACAAGACCTGGGACATCAGCTAACAGACGCTGGGACACACACAGTACAAGACCTGGCGACACCTCAACGACTGGACACCAGTATCAGACCTGGGCACTAACAGTTAAGACTAGGCATCGTACAAGACCTGGGACAACTCAGTACAAGACCTGGTGACACTCAAGTACACAGACCTCGGGACACGCAGTACAAGACCTGGGACCTCAGTACAGACCTGGACACCTCAGTACAAGTGGTGTGTTACTATCCACATCTTCTCAAAAACATCATTGCGTCGCGCCCTTTGTTTAAAAAAAAAATCATGATGGATTTCGAGAGTGTTGTTTTGAAGACTGCCCTCTCTTATACTATAAGACAGGCAGTAAGAATATCAATTTCACAATTGATGTGTTCTGCTTCTTGCAGTATTTGTGAGTTGTCTCTTTGGGGCCTCTAATTATATTTTTTTAAACATAAGATCCAATGTTTTTCAGATTACAGCTTTCAGTTTACCTTTCAATGAGGGTCCATGCAGGAGTATCAGGACTATAGAGTTCAGTCAGACTTACAGTGGTCTAACTCTTCATTCATCTGAGAGGTCCATCACTCATGATAGCACCAGTAAGTGAATGTTCCAACTACATCTGATCCTATATGTAATTGCACCGAAAACAGCAGGGAAGAGGTCCATCAATATATTGACAGAGTTTGTTCTTTTTGGCTAATGTGGTGCTACCTATGCACTTGCCAATGGCTTAGACTCTATTGAAACCACTTAAATAACCAGCAGGAACAGTGTAATCCGTTCCTTCCCTGAATGACAATGAACCTGACCTCTCTCCCTCAGAGGACATGACGCAGGGAAAATAAATATTTACAGCAATGGAAAAGCACATTTGTAGCACACTCAAAAAATGCCTTCTCTTGAACACATATGCTGTTAGTTGAGCAAACACGATGTTAACCATAACCCCATCTCCTCTGGCTTAAGACAAAACAGAATCAACAGGTATTACACAAATACTGTCCAACAGCTATAACGACACAAGGTGGGACACCAGATGCGGGACCACGGGGGCAGATGGTCTCCTGAGCTCCGTATTATTTACTCCAGGAAGGAAGCTCGAGCAGGAAGTCTCATCGAGAGAAAGGGCTAAAGAGCGCCAGGCGAGCTCCGTACAGCCGCAGCAGTTCGATGATAGCGCAGACCCTCGAGTGCCACAAGGTGACGCAATGGCCGCACGGCCAGGCGAGATCGGGTCAGCAATGGCGCGAGGCTCGAGATCAGGGCAGCTCGAGATCAGGGGGCAGGCAGAATGGTCAGGCAGGCAGGCTCGAGATCAGGGGCACGCAGAATGGTCCTGGCTGCAGGCTCGAGATCAGGGCAGGCTCGAGATCAGGGGGAGCAAGGTCAGCAGATGGCCTCACAGGGCAGAGAAGTCGCCAGGCTCGAGATCAAGGGCAGGCTCGTCGGGCAGAAATTGCAGGCGGCAGGCTTCAATAGCGCCAGGCTGAATCAGGGCAGGCTCGAGGCACAGTCAGATAGGGCAAGGCAGGTAACTGGTCTGCGCTGGCAGGCTCGAGATCAGGGCAGTCTCGAAAAGATCAGGGGCATGCAGAATGCGTCAGGCAGGCAGGCCCCTCCCGAGAAAAATTCAAAGGGGGGGCAAAAAGGGCCCAGGAAAAAATTGGGTCCCCTGGCTGGTGGCTCAGTCAGGGACAGCAAGGGTCAGAAACCAGGAGGACGAGAAAAAGACAGAGACTGGGAAAATCAGGCGCAAGGAGAAAACGCGTGGTTGTCTTGGCAAACCCAGACGAACTGGCAGACAGACAAGGACAGAAAATACAGGTATAAATACACAGGGGAATAATGGGAAGTATGGGGTGAAAGCTGGGGGTTGAAGACAGCACAAGGACAGGTAAACAGATCAGGGACAAAAGCAGAGAAGATCTCTAGAATGAAACAATGACTCCAGTATCATTATAAACCTGCCGACAAAAGGAGGTGCACCATGATACTAATGCAGCAGAATATGAAAAGGAAATTCCTGAGACAACTTAGTGATGATGAATTTTTACAAAAGACTCCCAACAAAGACCCTACGACTCAATTAACAGTTCTCTGATCCATGATAATTGTCCCCAAAAAATTAATAAATGCGGAAATACAAAAGCCTAGATATGAGTTTATGAAAGTGACTGGCCCAACAAACACATATTAACGCTCTACCCAAAATTCACAATAGCACTATATCCAGGCAGGGCCATTGTGGAGTAGGTACATGGATCTCTGACAGAGAATATCTCTGCCTTTGTTAGACCATTTTGTGAAACCCTGGACGATTCCCTCCCCACCATATACTAGAGACTCTATTATATATAAATCGTTTTTTAAATCTGTGAACCATATACACTGATGTCACACAGTCTATATACTAAAAAATCCTCCATCAGGGCGGCTAGAGGCGCCAATGTTCTACCTCAATGAGCGTCCCCCTAATGCTCTACCCAGCACAATATGTACTGTGGCTTGGGACTGAACTGGTACTAAACTCCAACTATTTTCTCTTCAGAGGAGACTTTTCTTCAGACAAAAGGGACAGCGATGGGAGGCACCTATGGCTACTAAGATTATTGCTAACCTAATATCTAGGAATGAATGAAAAACACGTGGTGCTGAATACACACCTTAACCCTTTTCTCTCTCCAATATTCTTCGCTAATTTGAGATATTTCCGACATTACATTTTCCGTTTTAGCATATTGTTAATACCTTTGGCGTCCAGCCAGATCGTCAGCTAGCCATGAGCAGCCAGATCCGTCAGCTAACCATGAGCAGCCAGATCCGTCAGCTAGCCAAGTCGACGTCAGCTTGCCAGGCGCATCCGTCAGGTAGCCATAGAGGCAGATCCTTCAGCAGATAGCAGCCAGATCACGCCGCTAGCCATGACCAGCCAAGATCCGTCAAGCTAGCCATGAGCAGCCAGATCCGTCAGCTAGCCATGCAGCCAGAATCCGTCAGCTAGCCATGAGCAGTCCAAGATCCGTCAGCAGCCATGAGCAGCCAGAATTCCGGTCAGCTAGCCATGAAGCTGCCGTCCCTCAGTCCGGAGCTGCCCGTCCCTCAGTCCGGAGCTTGCCGTCCTTAGTCCGGAGGCTGGGCCGTCCCTTAGTCCGGAGCTGCCGTCCCTCAGTCAGCTGGTCCAGCTGACTCGTCCTCAAGTCATGAGCTGTCTCCTGCAGTCATGAGCTGCCCTCCAGTCATGAGCTGCCTCGTCTTGCTGCGCCCCAGTCCGGAGCTGCCGTCCCTCATCCGAGTGCCGTCCTGCAGCTGCCGTCCCTTCAGTCCGGAGCTGCCGTCCCTCATCCGGTAAGCTGCCGTGCCCTCAGTTCCGGATGCGTCCTAGTCTGAGTGTCGTCGCCTCAGTCATGATGCTGTCGTCCCTCAGTCATGAGCTGCCCTCCAGTTCATGAGCTGCCCTCCAGTTCTATGAGCTGCCTCCAGTCATGAGCTGCCCCTCAGTCCGGAGCTACCCCTCAGTCGGAGGCTACCCCTCATCGGAGCTACCCCTCAGTCCGGAGCGTAACAGACTCACACGCTGCGCCTTGGTCCACTCTTCTCCTCACTACGACGATCGTGACAGGAGGGTCAACCAGTTTTAAATCCAAGGGATTCAATACTTTTTCCACCCTGCACTGTGAATGTTTACACGGTGTGTTCAATAAAGACATTAAAACGTATAAGTTTGTGTGTATTCGTTTAAGCAGACTGTGTTTGTCTATTGTTTGTGACCTAGTTGAAGATCCGATCAAATTTTATGAACAATTTATGCAGAAATACAGGTAATTCCAAGGGTTCACATACTTTTTCTTGCCACGTATGTATTTTGAAACATTTTATTTTGACTAGTCACTCACAGATTATTTATATCAATTTAAACCATTTACAGCCTTTTCCTTTTTTGCTTCCGTTTGTTACATACTTTCAAGCTCCAAACCCAATTAAAAAATTTCACATGACCAACTTCCACTTATGAATTGTTCATTTCTCATAACACCTTGCTCTAGTTAAGGTAAGTTAAAAAGATAGCTTTTACTTAACTGGAGAACCAAAGCAGATATTTATAAATCACCAAGCTATAAACACCAGCATGTTCTACTGCACGAGTCAAGAGATGATCCCATGCTGTTGTGATTTGTAATCTGATCAGGGCACTAAGACCCCCCCACTCACATCACAGTCTTCAGACCCCATAAAAGACATTGTAAAACCACACTAAGGCATTATGCAACGACAGACTTCAATACTTCAATATCCGCCGACTGCTTGAGCTGTTTTGCAAAACTGCCGTGATTGACGACAAGTTGCGTCTGTCAAAAGCAAAACAAAACGAGTGGCAAGGAGCCCTAAACAGTTTGGGCGGTAAGTCTGTCAGCGCCTGAGATACTTTGCCCCTCAGATTCATTCCTTCCCGCCGAGTGGATCCCCCCCATCCCACCCCCCCCCCCATAATTCAATTTCCTATTCTTTCACGCATCATTAAATAAAGTTCACTCCCATCACACTCAAAACCGCAGGAAACAAGGGCTGGATACCAAATTGGCACCCTCTTACTGAAGGG
>NW_019950499.1:0-371 GCF_002910315.2 Salvelinus sp. IW2-2015 | reverse complement strand
CACTACTGTTGACAAGGGCCCATAGGGCTATGGGGGGACATTTGGGATGCACATGTTCTTTGGGGGAGGGGGGGGGGGCTTGAAGTGACAGTACACCCGGGTCTCTCCCTTGATTTGCGCGGCGCACGCAATATGTTGTATCATTTACATGACGTCAGCGGAATTGTTACATTATATACACTGAGTGGACAAAACATTGAGAACGCCTGGGTCTTTACTTGGTATATTTATATACACTGAGTATACAAAACATTAAGAACACATGCTCTTTACTTTGTATATTTATATACACTGAGTATACAAAACATTGAGAACACCTGCTCTTTACTTGGTATATTTATATACACTGAGTATGCAAAACATTAAGAACA
>NW_019950498.1:0-8083 GCF_002910315.2 Salvelinus sp. IW2-2015 | reverse complement strand
AGGGTAGGTAACAACATTCCACCCCGCTGATCCTCAACATGGCGGCCCACAAGGGTTGGCGTTCTGCAGCCCTCTCCTGTACTCCCTGTTCACCCAGACTGCGTGGCCAATCCACGCTCCACTCACTCATCCAAGTTTCGGATGACACTACAGTTGGTAGGACTTGATCACCAAAACGAGAGACGGCCTAACAGGGAGGAGGTGCAGGCCTTCGGAGTGTGGTGTCAGGAAATGTAACCTCATACCTCACGTCCAAACAAACACAAGGAGATGATTGTGGACTTCAGGAAACAGCAGAGCGGAGCACCCCCATCCACATCGACGGGTCAGTAGTTGGAGAAGGTGGGAAGTTTTAAGTTTCCTCGTGTACACATCACGGACAAACTGAATTGGTCCACCCACACAGACAGCGATTGTGAAGAAGGCGCAGCAGCGCCTCTTCAACCTCAGGAGGCTGAGAAATTCGGCTTGTCACCAAAAGACACCACAAACTTCTCCAGAATGCACAATCAGAGAGCATCCTGTGCGGGCTGTATCACCGCCTGGTACAGGCAACCTGCTCCGCCACAACGTAAGGCCTCTCACAGAGGGTAGTGAGGTCTGCAGAACGCATCACCAGGGGCAAACTACCTGCCTCCAGCGACACCTACACCACCCGTGTCACAGGAAGGCCATTAAAAAGAATCAATCATAGGACAACAACCACCCAAGCACTGCCTGTTCACCCCTATCATCAGAAGGCGACGGTCAGTTACAGGATGCAATCAAGCAGGCCTAGACGAGACTGAAAAACAGCCTCTATCTCAAGGCCATCAAGACGTTAAACAGCCACCACTACATTAGCGGCCGCTGCCAGACATAACTGACTCAACCAGCCACTTTAAAATGGAATTGATGAAAATTATGTAAAAATGTACATAGCCACTTTAAGCAATGCCACTTAATACAATGATTTACATACCCTACATATACCCATCTCAATATTATTACTGTATCTAATATCATCTACTGCATCTTGCCATCTTTATGCATACATGTACCACTAGCCACTTTAAACTAGCCACTTATGTTACATACCCCTACAGTACTCATCTCATACGTATATTACCGTACTCTATACCATCTACTGCATCTGCCATGCCGTTCTGTACCACACTCATTCTATATCTTATGTACATATTCTTTATCCCTTTACACTTGTGTGTGTGTGTAAGGAGTAGTGTGGAATTGGTAGGTTAGATTACTGTTGCGTTATTACTGCATTGTCGGAACTAGAAGCACAAGCATTTGCTACCCTCGCTTAACATCTGCTGCTAACCATGTGTATGTGACTAATAAAATTTGATTTGATTTGATTTGATTTTGATTTGATTTAATATAATACATGATGACTTGTAAAAGCACCATATAAATCTATTGTAGATGGCTATTGCATTACCTCTGTGTTATAAAAGCAATCGAACGACTTGATAGGCTATATGGCAATTGGTCTCGTGTCTAATAATGTTCCCCTGACTCTCCCTTCCCTAATTAGCCTACTATAGTAGGTATGAAATATCAAATACACACAGCCAACTATTAGGCCTAACTGGCAGTTGTAGGCTACATGATCTGTTCCAGTGTGTCTTCCTCTGTTTTCTACCTTCCTCGGTGAGGTTCTGTCTGTCTACACACTGACATGTACAGCTCTCTGGGTGAGGTTCTGTCTGTAACCACTGAATGTACAGCTCTCGGGTGAGGTTCTGTCTGTCTAACCCACACCTGACATGTACAGCTCTCTGGGTGAGGTTCTGTCTGTCTACCACACTGACATGTACAGCTCTCTGGTGAGGTTCTGTCTGTCTAACCACCTGACATGTTACAGCTCTCTGTGTGAGGTTAGTCTGTCTAACACCACTGACAATGTACAGCTCTCTGGGTGAGGTTCTGTCTGTCTAAACACTGACATTTACAGCTCTCTGGGTGAGGTTCCTGTGCTGCTAACACACTGACATGGTATAGCTCTCTGGGTGCCCCCCCAACCTCTTTTACGCTGCTGCTACTTCTGTTTATCTTATATGCATAGTCACTTCCATACATCCATGTACAATACTTCATTGGCCCGACAACAGTGCTCCCGCACATTGGCTAACTGGGCTAATCTGTATTTGTGTGGGGTGGGGTGGGGACGGGTGGCCACGGCAGCACCCGCTGCTCGTTGAGAAGAGTGAGAAGATACGTGCTTTCACGTCAGATCTCCAAAAGTCTCCAATAACATCAGAAAAAGTCGCTAGATTTTCGCTAGTCACTTTTTTGAAAATGTTTGCTAGAGGGTCTGAATACTCGCTAAATATAGCGAAAGTTGCTAAGTTGAAACATCCTTGACAACACGTTCACAACACATGTCACTGGGGGTTGAACACACTTGTGTCTCTGGGCTATTGGACGTCATGGCAAAAGTGGGCGTGTAAGTAATCCATACCCACCCATCCAGACCTGTCATGACGCACTCACTTCCAAATCTGGTTTTGGACGAGACTGACTTTTGAACAGATGCCTATTTCCACTTGTGTCATTTTGACATAGAATGAATGTTTCTTACACATCTCAATGCTGAGAGGCCATTTATAACCAGAGAAGTTGCTTCTAGGAGGCATTTCCCTTTAAGGACAGATAGTTTCTTCAGGATGTTCAAATGTTCATTGATGCAGTAGGGTCAATAGTATCACAGTGGTTATAGAGGGTGCAACAGGTCAGCACCTCAGGGGTAAATGTCAGTTGGCTTTTCATAGCCGAGCATTCAGAGGTTGAGACAGCAGGTGCAGTAGAGAGGTAGAGATAGAGGGAGAGTGAGGGGAGGGAGAGGGAGGGGAGGGAGAGAGAGGTAGGTCCGGGCCAAGGAAACAGCATGTCCATAGCCGCATGTTCCATAGCCGCAGGCAGAACAGTAGGACTGGATCAGCAGCACGACCAGGTGGACTGGGACGAGGACAGGCAGGAGTCGTCAGGCATATAGTCCTGAGACATGGTCCTACACTCTTAGAAAAAAAGGTGCTATCTAGAAAAGCAAAGGGTTCTTCAGCTGTCCCCATAGGAAAACCCCTTTTGGGAGAGGGTTCTGAATGGAACTCGGAAGGTTCTACCTGGAACCAAAAAGGCTGCTCCTACGGGGACAGCTGAAGAACCCTTTTGGAACCCTTTTTTTCTAAGAGTGAAGGGCTCAGGACCTCTGGGATGGGAGAGAGAAAGAGAGGAGAATTACACCGGGGGGGGGGACACTACGACCCCCGTCCAAAGTTACCCCGGACAGGGCCAACCAGGCATAATATAACCCACCCACTTTCTTCTCCTTCTCTCGCTTCCTCCATCTCTCTCTCTCTCCTTTCCCTCCATCTCCTGTGTGCTGTACGTCAGTATTTTGCAGCCAGAGGTAGTTGGAAACAGCTACTATTAATAAACAATTCCATGTTGCTTAGAGACCACCCTGTGACTTTGCCGTGGAGACATCACCCTAGCGACAGATACAGCCCTGCCGTCAGACCCTAGAAGAATGGAGGAGAGGTGGAGAGAGATGGGCGGAGCAAGGGAAGAAAGGATTGCCTCTTTGGCTGGGAATGAGGGAGGAGGGAGGGAGACTCAAGAGCTTTTTAATCTTGATCTCTTATCTGTCTCTCTCTCTCTCTCTCTTTCTCCCCCCTTCTCTCTGTCCCCACTCTGAATGTAATTACRGTATGCACAGAGAGCGAGGGATAGGGGAACGAGGGATAGGGAGAACGAGGGAGGAAAGGAGGTGGAGAGGAGAGGAAGAGGAGAGGTGATAACAGCTTGATGTAATCTCACAGTYGAAACTGAAAAAATATATCACCTGCCACAGTTAATAAAATATCACATCCATGTGACGCTTTCCACTGGAAAGAATGGTTAACTGGTGTTTCATATAAAAGTACTCTTCTCCACACACACACGTACACACACACACATCTTCCTCATAGCTACCGGTATTAGTTATGAACTTATTCACATTCATGTTGGTTAATGTTACAGTTTTTTTACAATCCCTTTGGCACTAATTTCAGAACCTTGTGGTCATTTTTCAAAACTCTAGACACAAAACTCAAAACGGCCATCACTTGTAACACAGGCTGTCCAATGTTCAGAACATTGCATTGTGCATTCATATCTTTAAAGAAACCTTGCACTTGCAGAATAATTGGTTCAAATAACTCATTTATCATGAAATACCATAGGAACATTAATTTAGATCACCCACACACAAGATACCGATAGTTTCACTGTGTAGTTGTTTGTTCAATCATTACAGTTTTTTCCAACTGCTTACACACAAAACCTTTTCATGTCACARGATTTTTGAAACCTTTCACTCAAAGTGCAAAACTACACACCAAATATCCAAAACCATAAGCTATTTCTCAGCCTTTGACTCAGTTGTCAATTGCATAAAACACTTTTTTCAAAACACWACACACAATTCTCTACCTAAAACACAAAAATCTAACAGGAAGTGACTTGCTTTCCTTTTCCAAACCCAACCAATCAAAATGCTACCCTTATTCACCAGGTCACACACACACTTCTCACATGTGCAAACACTAATAGCTTAACTGATCACTAACCAATCACTGCTTTACTGTAGTATAGGCCTATAAATAGGTCAAAGGTCAGATTACCTGTTTTGAACAATGGATGCCAACAATGGACAGAGAGCAAGAGGAGTAGAAGGGAGAGGAAGAGGAAGACAAGGACGAGGGCAAAGAAGAGAAGGAAGGAGAGCCATCTCTGATGAGATTAGGGCAACACTTGTTGATCATGTGATCAACCACGGTTTGACCATGAGAGAGGCTGGACTGAGAGTCCAGCCCAACTTGAGTCGATTTACAGTGGCGTCCATGATTCGAACCTTCAGAAATGAGAACAGGTATGCAACTATCTAATGACTATTTTAGCATTACAGTAATGTACTGTAAAATACGTATGACTGCATAGTATTGCATAAACATTTGTAACTCTAAGCCATCCATTTACTGCACTGCATTGAATGAATGAGGTTGGTTATCATGCTGTACTACATTTTTTTGCACATTGTTTACAGTTCCTATGCTGAACACATACTGTGTTTGAATTCTGTACAGAGTGGAAAGGCAAAGACATCATGGAGGACGAGGACGCTTGTTTACAGCTGTACAAGAGACTGCAATTATAAATATGGTTTTGGCCAACAATGCAATTAGGATTCGAGAGATAAGAGAGCATATCTTGAATAATGACACCATATTTAACAACATCAATGCTGTAAGCCTGTCGACCATACAACGCATCCTCCAACGGCACCGAGTGACGATGAAACAACTTTACAAGGTGCCATTTGAGAGAAACTCTGACAGAGTCAAGAATATGCGACATGACTTTGTAGAGGTATGTTTGCAACACTACTTCCAGTACTTCAGACATGCCACATTTACTCATCTGTATATCCTTTTGTCTGTTACAGAGAGTATTGGAGCTGGATGCCCATGTAATTCCCATGAATTTATTTATGTGGTGAGGTTGGCTTCAACCTCACCAAAACCAGGAGCCGCGGAAGAATAGTAATGGGACAGGGGCAATTACCAACGTCCCTGGACAGCGTGGGTGTAATATAACTATGTGTGCTGCCATCACTCAAAACGGGGTACTCCATCACAATGCCACACTGGGTCCGTACAACACCGGCCATATGCTCACTTTTCTGGATGCAATTTACACATAGCTTGTCCTGATCCAGATCAGGATGCTAGATTTGTGGTTTTATGGGACACTGTTAGTTTTCACCGGGCTGTTCTGGTCCAAAACTGGTTTGCCACCCATCCACAATTTGTAGTTTTGTACCTACCCCCATATTCACCTTTTCTAAATCCCATAGAGGAATTCTTCTCAGCCTGGCGCTGGAAAGTGTATGATCGCCAACCCTATGCCCGCATGCCGCTTCTCCAGGCAATGGAGGACGCATGTGGGGACATYGAGGTTGCCTCTGTCCAAGGTTGGATACGCCATGCTAGGAGATACTTCCCTCGATGTTTGGCAAGAGAAAACGTAACTTGTGATGTGGGCGAAGTATTGTGGCCAGACCCAGGCCGGAGAAGAGATGAAGCGTAGCTTAGCACTGGTGACTGCCCCTACCAATTCCTGGACTTTTCTAAAGAATATACTTTTGGTTTACATATGTTTACATATGTTTATGGTTTTGTTGTATGCTACTGTATACAACAGTAATGTTTGGCCTAATAAATAATTTGGGAATTGTGTGTAGAGTTTTGAAAAAAGGAGACAGTTTTGAAAACGTGTGTAAGCAGTTGGAAAAACTGTAAATATTGTAGTACAAAATATGTGATACATGTTTCATTATGGTACTACATGTAAATACATCACTGTAAAAGGACTAGTAAAGAGAATACTACAGACACATTGGAATCATTGAACAAAATCTGAAATTTATTGATGAAAAAGTGATGTTAAGTTGTGTCATTTTGAACAGGTGATTTTAGTTCAATTAACAAATGATCTTAGCTTTGTGTATTGTAACAATTGGAAAAAGTGTTAGAGTTTAAAAACATTTTGTGTCTAGAGTTTTGAAAAATGACATCAAGGTTCCTTAATTAGTGGCAAAGTGGTTGTGAAAAACTGTAATATGACAGGCATGTTCCATATGCTGTGGGTAACATACACAGGAAACTACACACATTCAAAAAGCTACACACACACGCATGAACCTACACACACACACACACACACACATGAACCTACACACACACACACACATACACACACACCCTTTGATGGTTGCATTGTAATCGTATGTAGTGGAAAATCTAATTTCTTCAGATTTCTCAGTCTTACATTCTCTAACCTCTTCCCTCTCCTTCTCTCCCTCTCTCTACACTCCTCCACTCTCTATCTTCCTGCTCTCTCTATCTCCATCTCTCTACACTCCTCCACTCTCTATCTTCCTGCTCTCTCTATCTCCCTCTCTCTACACTCCTCCACTCTCTATCTTCCTGCTCTCCCTCTCTCTACACTCCTCCACTCTCTATCTTCCTGCTCTCCCTCTCTCCCTCTCCCTCCACTCATCCTCACTCTCTTCCTTCCTTCTCTCTCTTTCTTTCTTTCTCCTCCCTTCTATCCCCCACCTCCTCTCTCCCTCGTCTCCCCATTCCTCCCTCCTGCCTCCTCCTCCGTTGGTTTGCCCCAAGGATATCACCCCTCCTGCCTCCTCCTCCGTTGGTTTGCCCCAAGGATATCACCCCTCCTACACGCCCGTCTCATCCCTCTCTCCCTCCGTTTATTTATATCAATGAGCAAAAGTCCTCCTTTCATCTTCCTCCAGATAGATCAGTTCAGCTTCATGAACAACTGGAGAACTGGGTGTCTGATTGTGTATGTCTCTGTCTGGTGTTGTGTGTGTGTTTGTTGTGTGTGGCTGTGTGTGTGTATGTGTGTCTGGCTGTGTGTGTGTGTGTGTGTGGTTGTGTGTGTGTGTGTGTGTGTGTGTGTGTGTGTTGTGTGTGTGTGTGTGTGTTGTGTGTTGGTGTGTGTGTGTGTGTGTGTGTGTGTGTGTGTGTGTGTATGTGTGTGAACTGGAGAATTGTGTGTGTGTGTGTGGTGTTTGTGTTTGTGTGTATGTGTGTGTGTCGCCTGTGTATGTGTGTGTGTGTGTGTGTGTATGTATGTGTGTGAAACTGGAGAACTGTGTGTGTGTGTGTAAAATTGGAGTATGTTCACTCTAGCTTCTTCTCTCTACAGCCTAGCGCTCTTCTCTCTACGGCCTAGCTCTTTCTCCTACGCCTGCTTCTCTCTACAGGCCTACGCTCTTCTCTCTACGGCCTAGCTTCTTCTCTCTACAGGCTACTTCTTTCTCTCTACAGGCCTAGCTAGCTGCTCTGCACTCTGGGACTCTTATTTAAAGAATACATTTTGATTGAGCTGTTTTCTATTCGAATTGACAGCCCTCCAAACAATACATTTAGGTAATGAATTTACATATCAAACATTTAACTGATAGATGAGGCCTCTAAGGCTTCAGCTGCTCCTGCTGGGACGCTGGAAGATT
>NW_019950497.1:0-8087 GCF_002910315.2 Salvelinus sp. IW2-2015 | reverse complement strand
TCATTTTTTATCAGATTGATCAATTTAGCAGCTCATCTTTTTCCACCACTGGATGTAGCTGGTGGTTATAGCAGTCTTTATTTCACAGTAGACTCCACTTTCAGAATTTAGACATATTGTGTATCTTGTGCTAGTTTAGGCGTCAACCTATTATTCTAAAATAGTTTTATCTGGAACACTGTTCTCTGTTTACTTTCTGGGCAATTTTTCCTTATTGTAGGCTAATACCACTTTTAGTCTTAATCTTTACTACACTCAACTCAACCGTTTAGCAGCATGACGCTCAATGTGAATCCCTTAAAGGTGGGTAGGTGCTGGCGTTAAGAATGTGAACAATGTTTGTAACTGGGGTGTAGGGACAACCTAGGAGAGCCTTGGTGTCTCAAAGTGTGAGATTTACGATAGTGTATTCAGAATGTTCAAAAGGAATAATGACTTTCCAGCTAGCCATTGTTCTCACTTCTACCTGCCAGTGTATGATTATCATTCCATTTGTCCCTAGCTCTGAGTTTTGACCTTGTATTTACCTAGGTGTCTATGAAAAATACATTTTCTAAATTTTTGCTACATAAACCGATTTGAGCCGGTCCAGTTCTTAATGACATCACTGTAAGATGCTTTACGTTCAGGCCAATCCACGATTTGCCGAATGACCATGCA
The DNA here is from genome assembly GCF_002910315.2 of Salvelinus sp. IW2-2015. NCBI lineage: Eukaryota > Metazoa > Chordata > Actinopteri > Salmoniformes > Salmonidae > Salvelinus > Salvelinus sp. IW2-2015. The sequence goes on along the minus strand of NW_019950497.1, from coordinate 7,427 downwards.
GTGGCCTGGTTCACGTGTGTTATTTCACCAGCCACATTTTAGGCGGGTGGTCAGGGCTCCCCAGTGCGAGCATCCCTTTCACTCACATTTGTTAATCTGAATAATTAGTCCAAGTTGTATTTCACTCACAAATAGGTAAACTTTAAGATGCTTTCAAAGTATTTCTGACGTTTTGTTTCAATAGCTTGGTTAATTTTAATCGCACAAAAGTCAAAGACTCCGGAATCCATTTAGCCACTATATTCCACCTCGCGCTGCAACATCTGCCTTCGCTGCGTCTTCGCATGCCACACATGTATAGAAGGCTGAGTAAAAGATCTCATTTTTAGAAATGCTGAGCACAGAGCATAAAAAGTTGGTCTAATTTACTTGAAGTGAAGTCTACTGAATGCTCAGCACGATCTTTCTTGTCCTTTGGTGTGTTTCTTGGGCTATTTAAAAGTTTTTTGTTCACGATAGTCTAAGTTTTTTTCTATGTTTGACGTTTCTCAACCTGACTAGTGTATAGAAAATTTTACAAAATGTTTTACTTGTTTAAGGCCTGCAATATCTTACAGGCACAAATATGCCTCTGGTTCGATCGTCAATGCTATACCTAGCGGTAAAGGCACTTCCGCCCTCGCCGCTCATTCCACACTCTGGCGCTTAAAATTTCTTGTAATCTAGCTGTGATATTTTTTGGGTTGAAAAAATTAGGTCACAAAATTGTAATAATCTAGACACATATTGCACAACTTCTCTACTAGTAACATACATTTATTGTTTTAAAACAGTACAAAGCGTCTAGGATTACACCTTTTGGGGTGTTTTGTTGGTGGTTAATATTAGTCGGGAAGAAAAAATATTTTTGGGTTGTAAAAAATTGAAGTGGTGCCCATGTCTTATCCTGGAACTATTAAAGCAATGCGTTCATTTGGCGCTTCTTTGCTTGTATTCGTCGTAACAGAGTAATCAACCGCCTGTTTCTTTGGTATATATGTTATTATATTATCTTTCCACGTTTTCGTTCCGTGTAAACACAGGCCACCCAAATGGGTCATTGCCTACTTATGACAAGATTACCGTTTTGGGGGCTACCGTAATTTATTAGACCCTTTTTTATGGTTCTTTCAAATAGAACCTTGTATGGATAAACGTGGTCTACACACTATAAGAAACTTTCTCTAATCTGAATGGTTATTTTTTTAGGTTTCTTTTGGCAGAATCTTACGTTATACCATATGTTTTGTCATTGCTTGGTCAGGTTCTCAACCCTCTATTTTATTTAAACCCCTTGTTTTCTGGTTGCATGTCTAAAATTATCATAGGGCCATGTTAATTATCCTTGATACAACGTTAATTTGACCTTAAGTATGACCTGAAGTGGAGCTACACATCCTGGTGAGATACACAGCTGGGGGTCCAGGAAGAGACCGACGAGTTAGCAGAAACTGATGTTCACCTACAGCATCTCTTCACAGGAAGACACAAGCAGGCCATAACGTGAGTCTTCTCCACAGAGCGAGCATGGCTTTGCCCATAGTCCATGTGAAGAGGCTATATCTTGTCATCTTCCATGTCCCATAACACAACCACATTAGTTGAACTGGAATAAAACACTCTCACTCATGGTTGCAAAAAGTGAGCCTACTTCCCACAGTCAAGCAGGTTTTCTCAAGCCTATACAGGGACCATGATCATTTCTCCTGAGGTGTCTTACATGCGGACCACTCTCTGATTCGACAGCTGGCCAATATCACTACACCTCACAGTTTCTCTACAGTGACACAAGTCACACAATGGCCTGCTAATGTGAGGTTTGGGTCACTGTGATTTTGATTTTTCTGGCCTTGGTGGCTCTTGTTCGCTGTAATTCTGATTACTCACCTCCCTGCCACTTTGATCTGCTTTCTCTTATCTTGGAATCATGATATAGGCCAGACCCATGGGTGGCTTTTGGGTTCCTCTGTTTGTTCCTCTCATCCGAAATACGGGCCAAGGGAGCTTGCGTCGAAATCTGGCCGTTTAAAACGAGCTACTCTCCCTTCCAAGGCCTGGTTTTCCCGACGTCGCTGGTTTAAGGCTTTCGAAGCCTTTCACACAGAGTTTTGGGCCTTTCTCGGCTGAGTTTTCAGGAAATGAGATCCTACCCACACGGCTTTGACCTCGCAGTCTATGGGCTCTTCTTACAAAAGATAGTATCAATCAGTTGGAAACGGCCTTGTATTCTGGCTGGGTTTGAGTGTGAAAGGGTTATGATACTCACCTGGGTTTTGGTCGCCCCTGCGCTCTTGACCACAGTGAGGCCTAGGTGTGAGGGGGCAATTGGTACTTGTAATCCGAAATGTGGCTGCGTCACACGAGCAGGCTTCCTTCGAATTCAACACTCCCTTTGCCTTTTCCATTTGGCGAAATTCTGTTTACTATATGCCACCTTCGACACGCTACAAATCCAATCTCGCCCTCATTCCCCTCCGCCCACTATGTCCTCTCTGCCGTGTCTCTTCCTGATCGTCTGAAACCAATGCCCCGTCAGTCTTAGACCCTCGTCGCCCACACTGTTTCCTCCAGCCCGTCCCATCCTTTATTCCGAAAATCCTCTCAAGAATTGTGGTTCTCACAAGACCGGTTTCTGGCGACCTGGTGCGCCGCGGGCAGCCCTGCATCCCTTTGATTAAATCAGGTAAAATAAACTTCCCTAGTTCATCGTGCGCTTGCTCCTTACTTTCCACCTCCGATGTCTGACCTTAGTCCCGGGGCTTCTCTTGGTGGCTCAATGACATTGGGTGAATTCAACTTATAGATATTACTATTTTTAGGTAGCAGGTTGGCCTCTCTTACTGCAGCTTGACTTGCTGTTCCACCCTGTTTCCTGAAGGTGCTACCTCCGGTTCATGCCTGTAGCCACCAGCCTTGTTGAGGGAAAAATCCTTAGCTTGGTAGAACATTAACAAAGCCTCTATGAGAACGAACAACTTTCTTATTCAGGCAATCGTCATTTACAGAGTAACAATATAAACTTTAAGTAAAATACTTGATTACAAGTATTTGGTTTAAAAAATAAAGTATCAAAAGTATAAATAATTTCAAATTCCTTATATTAAACCAGACAGACCAATTTTTTGTATTTACTGATAGCCAGGGGCACACTCTGTAACGACATTCTACGTCATCCTCCTCCTCAGACGAGGAGAGGAGAGAGGGATCAGATGACCAATGTGCAGCGAGGTATGTAGACATGAATGAATTTATTAGACACGACGAACACTGACACGAACTATACTTGAATATTTACAAAATAACAAACAAACAACGTAGACTAACCTGAACATGCAAACTACATATAACGAAGCACGCATGAACAGGAACGAACGAGACGAGACAGTACTGTGTGGTGCAAATAAACACAGACACAGCGACAATCACCCACAAACAAACAATGTGAAACCACCTACCTTAATATGGTTCTCAATCAGAGGAGATGAAAACCACCTGCCTCTAATTGAGAACCATATCAGGTCACCCATTTACCAACATAGAAACACATAACATAGAAATGCCCACCCACACTCACGCCCTGACCGACTAACACATACAAAACAACAGAAAACAGGTCAGGAACGTGACACACTCCAACATAATTTACAAACGAAGCATTTGTGTTTAGTGTGTCTGCCAGATCAAACGCAGTAGGGATGACCAGGGATGTTCCTTTGATAAGTGTGTGAATTGGACAATTTCTGTCAAAATGTATGGAGTAAAAAGTACATTATTTATAATGTAGTGAAGTAAAAGTAAGTTGCCAAAAATTTAAATAGCAAAGTAATGTACAGATAAGTATTTTTTGGGTTAAGTAGTACTTTAAAGTATTTTTACCGAAGTACTTCACACCACTGCCCAAATGCCTTCACACCAGTACATTAGCATACTGTTAGATAAGCATTTATCACATAGTATTCCATACATAAGTTAAGGCCATGAAAACTGAGTGAGGTGCACATGTACAGTACATAAACAGATATATGGCGCATGCATTTGTGTGTTGGACACCTGATATGGTCACATGATATTGTTGTGGTATGTCACAGAATCTTGTTACGACCACACATATCAATATTAATTTTGCTTGCTAAGTGGATGGGTCTCTACAGAAGGTATAAACGGTACCGCCAAATGGTTACTTGCATAGTAACAATATCAGAAATAGTGTCAATATATATAAAATATTATATACAATATGTACACGAACAATATCAATAATGATAGTGATAGACAAGGTAGTTATAGGCATAAAATCAGAAGTAAAGTGGCTGAGCAGCAGGATAAAAAAAATATATATAGTAGCAGCAACGTATGGCGTGTGTGTAAGGCGAGAGTCATTTGAATAAAGCCACTGCAGATAGTGCTGATGACTGGTCCGTCCGAACCACGCATGAACAAGGGAATCTATATTCAGAGAGCCTGTTTCTGTCCTGCCCTTGACTTTGGTGCAGGGCATGTGATGTCCATAGCCTCTTTTCGACACAAAACTCCCTGATCTTCTCAGAAAGATACGTTTGTCTAGCTGTGTCCAGTCAGGTGGTGCTTGTACAGGCAGACCATCTATGGGAGGAAGGATGACTGTCCCGCCTGAGTCCAAACGTCTTTGGCGACAACACCAGACTCCAGAGCATCGAAGATGTAAAACAGGAAATAACCCCCAAAATTTAGAAGACATTAACGCCTTGCACAACATCAATTCACCTCCCAAGTTTAGATAAGAAGAATAACCTCATACAATGCAATGAAATGATATTCACCTGAAGGTGCTGGTACTGCTTGATCTGTGGCAGTGGCCTGAAAGTCGAGTCAGGTGTCATGCCAGCCATAGTTTTCCACCAGCACCGTCCTCCATCCAGCTATGGGATGTGAGATCAATAAGTAGTTGCTATCATGTTGGAGGTCAATTAAATAATCAAAACGTTTTATGCTTTACATACCAAGTTGTTGTCATCGATTCCTTGCAGAGATGCAACACTGCTGCTTTTGTTCACATGGGATGGCAGCAGCTTTCCACCAAAGTTGTTGTGTGTCCTGGGTGGCGTCCTGGTAACACTGTTGCATTATCCTCTGTGTAGTTGTTGATGAAGTTCACCAGTCGCTGCAAGTCCTCATGCTTCAGGGTGAACCTGTGCTTGGGCCAACTCTCTTTTTGATGGGAGCATTAGACCATTCTCCTTGTATGACTGGTGGAGGAGAGTCAGGCGTGTTCTACTGTTGCTGAAAGACAAATCCAGATACAAATATTTACATTATACATATATGCAAAATGGCATTCTGAGAACATCCCTACACACAGTTCATACACGTAATGTCAGCTGGCTAGCTAACAGCAAGCTTTAACTTGCAATAACAAATCAATTTTCATAGCAAGCTAAAGTTAACCAAATAGGTTCAATGTTAGCTAGATAGATAGCTACCATTAGGCTATAACTAGCAATGCAAAATGTAATTCTGAGAAAACATCACTAACGTTACATTAGATATGAAAACAGTACGAAAATTTCATATCACAATTATAGTGACCAAAATTGATCACGGTTATCAGTATCTGCAGTATTGTTAAAATGTGCTGGAAATGTTCAAAAAGTACTGACACACTGAAATCGTTCACCAAGTTTTATATATTGAAAACCAAAATAAACTAGCAGTACTATGCACTTTTTGTGTGCATAAACATTAAAATAATAAACATTAACATTAAAGATAGCACCATGTGGCCACGAGAGGTTAAAGTTTCCCAGTGCAGGTTTAAATGAACACAACCTTAAGTAAGCAAGTCAAACAAACAAATTAAATGAGCAGCACTCACTTTGTAGTGAGGCACGGCAACCTTCGTCAGGCTCAGAAGCCAGGCCTCGCAACAATTTGAAATGGCATCATGTCTTTGCAATGTAATATGAAAGGGCTGCAGTGAGGTTTGAGCATTTTTGTTTTGATGTGGGTGCATAAGCAGCCTGCCTTTTAAATGTTTGCTCGAGTGTCTGTCACAACTGTAGATGGGGAGGGACCAGTACCATCACTGGGTTTGCCTGCTGCACGCCACTCTGTAAACAAGGGAATAGCAAATGTTTATTATTAGTGTTGTTACATCATAATTATTCTTCACTTACACACAGTCTATCTTCTGTGTTGCATTTGAGTATATGCAATGACCCCTGGACAATTGACATAAATACAAATGACCTTGTGATAGTAATTATAATGAGCCCAACAATTGACATAAATACAGGAGTCTTGTATAGTGTTTCTCCTGTTGGAACACTTTTACAACCAAGTCGACGTCTGCCGGATTTTAAATTAACAAAATATGTTGGTTGGGTGACTAAACTACATAATGTGTTATCGTATGCAGTGGGTGAATAGAGTCTGCAGACACACGATGCATACAGCAGCAGAACAACGTGTAGTGTTTTTACAAGAGTAAATAACATTTACATTTACATTTACATAATTTACATTATTGACAAGCTGTTAGCAAGTTAGACAGACAAACCTTGACATTTTTCCCCATTCCGAAGTCCCCACATCATGCATTGAGCTAAAAGTTAACTTACCTTGCATTCGCTATAAAGTAGTGGGTGGTGGTCACCAAGATGACTCAAAAGATTTTAAAATGTTRCCCCCTTTCGCATCAAATTTTCTTTTGCATGTTCTGCAGGCAGGGTGACCATCTTAGATTAAGTTTCCCTCAGCACTCTTATAAACCCCAAAATACGACCACACTTCAGARTTGGTCCTTTTAGAAGGCTGAAKAATCTCCCGAYCGCTGTCACTGCCTTCCGACATGTTTTCACACAAAACAACATAACCCAAGTTGCATGCTGCACCTGCGTCAGACTGTTGCTAACTTTGGTCGATGCTGGACAGTATTTACAGTGAGTTTTTCAAACCGTGGTAATCAAACACGGTTTTGATGACAATTAATATTTGAAGCGGTAATACTAATCGTCGGGAATTTTACAGGGGTTTATRGTGAAACCGGTAACCGTTTCATCCATACCGTAAAAATTATAAGCGGGAAATCGACTCTGCCGCACGAGCATGCTTTTGCGGCACAGTCGATAGCGCTCCAGACCACGGGCTCCTTGCTGTTTCATTACATTGGTGTCAGAAGTGATCGGACCATGCATCCACGACAGTGCGTGTGCTTGGCCGGTGAGCGCGTTCCTGTAAGACGTAGAGTCGCAAGCTAGCGCGAGGACGCGCTCTTTGAAAGGAGGGAGTAGTGTAACGACAAGCACCAAACCAGCGTGCGTGAGTGCAGAGTTGGATGGTGAGCCGTGCATTGCATGACGTGCAATTTTGTGCCTGTTCTATCAGAATAAAGAGCTGTTTCATTACAATACGTTACACACACTTTCATACACGTAAGTTAATGTTAGCTAGCAAGCCAGCTATCTAACCAA
>NW_019950496.1:0-8089 GCF_002910315.2 Salvelinus sp. IW2-2015 | reverse complement strand
TACTACCATAACCCGTTCAAAGGCACTTAAATTTTTGTCTTGCCCATTCACCCTCTGAATGGCAACACATACACAATCCGTCTCAATTGTCTCAAGGCTTAAAAATCCTTTCTTACCAGGTCTCCTCCCCTTCATCTAGACTGACTGAATGAAGTGGATTTAACAAGTGACATCAATAAGGGATCATATCTTTCACCTGGATTCACCTGGTCAGTCTATGTCATGGAAAGATGAGGGAGGACATTTTTATTTTTCATGAACATGGCCTTATTTCTATTACAGTATATTGGATGACTGTCATTCATATTCCATTCACCCAGRTCAATGTAACATCAATAGGTTTAGGCTACTACATGATACTAGAATTCCCCCTATACCCTTTATGAGGTTGCTACAACCTAGCCTATGAATGACAGTTTACAACATGTTGAGATAAATTTGAGTAATCAGACAGACAGACATTGACACATTGAATACCGCGTTGCACAATCTTGCCTGCATCCAGCTGATCTAGGGTGTAATCATTAGTCCAACTGACGCAAACACGAATTTAGTTTCATTTGTTTCCGTTTAAGAAACGTTTTTCAACTTATCGTGAAATAAATACACACCTGTTCACACACAAAAAACAAACAAATTAACTTTCATTTAGAGTACCACAGTATGAGTCATAATACCCATAAAACCCAGCGGTCAAACAGGGAAATGGYTCCAATAGTTTTCCACCATTCATTTTTCCCAAAGGGGATTTCAGAAACACTTAAAATAAGGGCTGTGTTTCGTGTKGGCCCTGGCGTGACGTTRTGATAACCCTAACCCAATTTGTAAGTCGCTCTGGATAAGAGCGTCTGCTAAATGACTTAAATGTATGTAAATGTGTCAATCTCTCCCGAACAAGGTCACTTTTTGTTTAGTATAGTTCTATATTAAAAGGTACATTTTTAAAATATTTAACCTTTTTTATTTATATGATATTCACTGAGGAGGATGGTCCTCCCCTTCCTCCTCTGAGGAGCTTCCACTGGTTGAGAATAACGGAGCTAACATGGCGTCCATTTTAAAAACCTGGCCCAACTCTCTTAATGGATGACTCTGAACCATGAAAGGGTCATATGTTCCACCACACCCATCACAACGCTGCCTAAATTAGAGACCGTTTTATATCATTACTGATAATTAGATTGGGACACTCCTCAACACACCACAGACTGTACCCCTCTTGTTGCCTTGACAAAGAAACATATCCTCTCAACTAGGGGTCTAGGCATAAATATTTGGACTGTAGGAAAACCCAGCCAGTCTGGCGGACCGGCCACGGTGGTTAGGTGGGTGGAGCATCACTCTCATTACAACATCCTAGTCTGTGTCCCACATGACATCCTATTCACCATATTGTGTACTCTTTTTGACTAGGGTCCAGGTCACAAGTAGTGGACTATGTAGGGAATAGGTTGCCATTTGGAATGGCATTACAAGCTCCTACTGTAGTTATCTCATCGAGGGGGGTTTTCCTTTTGTCAACCAGAGCAGCAGTAGGTACTGGTCTGTGTGGTGAAGTCAGTACATCTACGCATGGGACAGGAGGAAACTGGTGGATTCAATGAAAAGCAGTTACAGTGTGTTGTTCATCACATGGTCAAAACCAAATGGCCAACGTTCTGTGGACCTCTGGATTTGACCACTTTTGTTTTTATCTCTAAAGTAAAGATTTGTGTTTATTGGGTATGTGTCATAAAATTGTTAGATAATATCTTGTTAGATATTACTGCCCTGTTGGAACTAGAAGCATTTCACTACACCCGCAATAACATCTGCTGAACACGTGTATGTGACCAATAACATCTGCTAAACACGTGTATGTGACCAATAACATCTGCTAAACACGTGTATGTGACCAATACAATTTGATTTGATCTGATTTGAAATGTGCTTTTCATTATTTTAATGTTTTTTTTTTTAAGAGTTAAACCTCTTCTGTCTGCAGTCGTCTGTTTAAGTTGACAGTAGAGCTAAATCTAGTGTAGGTTGAGCTCAACCACATAGTGTACGTCCCAAATGGCAACCCTATTCCCCAGAGTGCACTACTTCTGACCAACCCTGGTTTAAAAGTAGTGGACTCTACTTTTACTACTACTACTCTACTACTACTACTCTACTACTTACTTACTACTACTACTACTACTACTACTACTGTCTACTACTACTACTACTCTCTATACTACTCTACTGCTCTACTACTACTACGTACTACTACTACTAACTACTACTATACACTGAACTACTACTACTAACACCTACATACTACTACTACTACTCTACTAATACTACTAGTACTGCTGCTACTACTACTACTGCTGCTCACTACTAACTAGTACTACTACTAGTACTACTATTACTACTACTACTACTACTGATACTATTAGGCCTACTAAGAAGATGATGTGTGAGCGTCAGCAGTAGGACTAGTTTGTAAAAAAAAAAGAAAAAAAAGAGACATTTTCTTAAACATGTTGACGTTTTGTACTCCGCTATTAGGAACGTGGTCCCTTCCTCTCTCCCTGTGTCTCGCTCTCTCTTCCTCTCCCTCCTCCCTCCTCTCCTTTCTCTCCCTCCTCCCTCTCCCTCCCCACCTCTTTCCCTCACACACCACGCTCCTCTCTCTCTCTCACTCTTTCTCATTCAAACAGGAGTGTTAGTTTAAATCTCCACCATAGATTGCATGATGTGGTTTCTGACACCTGTTCCTTAGTAACGATAACCTCCGTCACAAACAACAACAACATGTAGATGATTCAACATTGTGAAAGCATGCGGCTTGGTTGTCTTGGTTACCCTGTGGTCGGTGAAATAAACGCCTCCTCTGGAACAATACATACCTCTTGTCTACAGATACCTTCCTGTCCAACCTGGTAATTATGTAACCCATACAGTAATGTATTAATACAGTGTACACGCTGGTTTCCCAGACACAGATTAATCCTAGTCCATGATGTTCACTGAAAACTGTTTAGTACTATATTTCTTGACACAATGATGAAAATAATCATGGCTCTAAACCTGGCCAGCTGCATACTGGACCCTATTCCAACTAAACTACTGAAAGAGCTGCTTCCTGTGCTTGACCCTCCTATGTTGAACATAATAACGGCTCTCTTATCCACCGGATGTGTACCAAACTCACTAAAAGTGGCAAGTAATAAAGCCTCTCTTGAAAAGCCAAACCTTGACCAAGAAAATATAAAAAACTATCGGCCTATATCGAATCTTCCATTCGTCTCAATTTCTTTTGAAAAAGCTGTTGCGCAGCAACTCCACTGCCGTCCTGAAGACAAACAATGTATACAAAAAACACTTCAGTCTGGTTTTAGACCCCATCATAGCACTGAGACTGCACTTGTGAAGGTGGTAAATTACCTTTTAATGGCGTCAGACGAGGCTCTGCATCTTGTCCTCGTGCTCCTAGACCTTAGTGCTGCTTTTATACCATCGATCCCACATTCCTTTTGGGAGATTTGGAAACCCAAATTGGTCTACCATCGGACAAGTTCTGGCCTGGTTTAGATCTTATCTGTCGGAAAGATATCAGTTTGTCTCTGTGAATGGTTTTTCCTCTGACAAATCAACTGTACATTTCGGTGTTCCTCAAGGTTCTGTTTGAGGACCACTATTGTTTCACGATATATTGACCTCTTGGGGATGTCTTTTTGAAAACATAATGTTAACTTTCACTGCTATGCGGATGACACACAGCTGTACATTCAATGAAACATGATGAAGCCCCAAAATTGCCCTCGCTAGAAGCCTGTGTTTCAGACATAAAGAAGTTGATGGCTGCAAACTTTCTACTTTTAAAATCGGACAAAACAGAGATGCTTGTTCTAGGTCCCAAGAAGCAAAGAGATATTCTGTTGAATCTGACAATTAATCTTGATGGTTCTACAGTCGTCTCAAATAAAACTGTGAAGGACCTCGGCGTTTACTCTGGACCCTGATCTCTCTTTTGACTAACATACAATCAGAACTGTTTCAAGGACAGCTTTTTTCCATCTACGTAACATTGCAAAATCAGAAACTTTCTTGTCCAACAAATGATGCAGAAAAATGAATCCATGCTTTGTTACTTCTAGTTAGACTAGTGCAATGCCTTACTTTCCGGCTACCCGGATAAAGCCATAAATAAACTTCAGTGTAGTGTTAAATACGGCTGGCTAGAATCCTGACTAGAAACCCAAAATTTTGATCATATTACTCCAGTGCTAGCCTCCTCTACACTGGCTTCCGTTAAGGCAAGGCTGATTTCAAGGTTTTACTGCTAACCTACAAAGCATTACATGGGCTTGCTCCTACCTATCTTTCCGATTTGGTCCTGCCGTACATACCTACACGTACATTAGATTACAAGACGCAGGCCTCCTCAATGTCCATAGAATTTCTACAAGCAAACCAGCGGAGGCAGGGCTTTTCCCTATAGAGCTCAATTTTTATGGAATGGTCTGCCTACTCCTGTGAGAGACGCAGACTCGGTCTCAACCTTTAAGTCTTTACTGAAAGACTCATCTCTTCAGTGAGTCATATGATTGAGTGTAGTCTGGCCCAGGAATGTGAAGGTGAATGGAAAGGCTCTGGAGCAACGAACCTCCTTGCTGTTCTCTGCTGGCCGGTTCCCCTCTCTCCACTGGGATTCTCTGCGTCTAAACCTATTTGCAGGGCTGAGTCACTGGCTTTTACTGGTGCTCTTCCATGCCGTCCCTAGGAGGGGTGCGTCACTTGAGTGGGTTGAGTCACTGACGTGATCTTCCTGTCTGGGTTGGCGCCCCCCTTGGGCTGTGCCGTGGCGGAGATTTTGTGGGCTATACTCAGCCTTGTCCTCAGGATGGTAAGTGGTGGTTGAAGATATCCCTCTAGTGGTGTGGGGGCTGTGCGTTGGCAAAGTGGGTGGTGTTTATATCCCTCCTGTTTGGCCCTATCCGGGGGTATCATCGGATGGGGCCACAGTGTCTCCTGACCCCTCCTGGTCTCAGCCTCCAGTATTTATGCTGCAGTAGTTTGTGTCGGGGCTTTGGGTCAGTCTGTTATATCTGGAGTACTTCACCTGTCTTATCCGGTGTCCTGTGTGAAATTAAGTGTGCTCTCTCTAATTCTCTCTTTTCTCTTTTCTTTCTTTCTCTCTCTCGAGGACCCTGAGCCCTAGGACATGCCTCAAGACTACCTGGCATGAAGACTCCTTGCTGTCCCCAGTCCACGTGGCCGTGCTCCAGTTTTCAACTGTTCTGCCTGCGGCTATGGACACCCTGACCTGTTCAGGACTAGGCTTATCAATGTCTGGGAACCATCCCGTGGTGACAGGTGAGCTCGGGTGAAGTTTCCCCTCCCTCAGTTTGCCCTCCCCAATCCTAAACTGAACCAGTAGTGGGGAAAATGCTAAACTGGCCCAGTATCAGCGTCTAGGGCAACTTACCCTACACCGTACAGGTTTATACCACGGACCACAGGGTTGACCAAGGCTGCATCCAAATGGAACACTGTTCCCTATATAGTGCACTCTTTTGACCAGAACAATATTCTCCTAATATACTAAACCATGAATAAACCCAGTCCCAACCCTCGGGACAGTTTCCCAGACACAGACGAAGCCTGGACTGAAACATACTCTTCAGATGAGATTCTCCACAGACCTTTTTGTCAGAACTAGCTTAATCGGTGTCCGTGAAACTGCTAAGGCTCAGAATGTGATCACTGACACAGACCATGCTTTTTGTACCAGAACTGAGTTTAATCGGTGTCGGGAAACTGCTAAGGCTCAGATGTGGTCACTGACACAGCACATGCTTTTTGTCCAGAACTAAACCTAATCGGAGTCCGGGAAACTGCTAAGGCTCAGATGTGATCACTGACAATTAATATAAACATTAGAAGAAGCCTATAAATATCTATGTTTTTTGCTGTAAACTACCTTTTGAATTCTGAGCTGTTTCGTTTAATCCAGCTGGTTCATACAGCTGGTTCATATAATCCAGCTGGTTCATATAATATCCAGCTGGTTCAATATACAGCTGGTCCAGTAGAGTCCAGCTGGTTCAAATAATACAGCTGGTCCATAGAGTCCAGCTGGTTCCAAATAATACAGCTGGTTAAATAATACAGCTGGTTCAAATAATCCAGCTGGTTCTTATATAATCCAGCTGGTTCAAATAATACAGCTGGTTTCATATATACAGCTGTGTTCAAATAATCCAGCTGGTTTCATATATGTCCACTTTATATATATACAGCTTGGTTTCAATATAATACAGCTGGTTCAAAATAATCCAGCTGGTTCAATAATCCAGCTGGTTCATATATTCCAAGCTGGTTCAAATAAAACAGCTGGTTCAAATAATGCAGCTGGTTCATAAATACCCCGCTGGTTCATATAATCCCGCTGGTTCATATAATCCAGCTGGTTCAAATAATACAGCTGGTTCAAATAAATCCAGCTGGTTCAAATAAAACAGCTGGTTCAAATAATGCAGCTGGTTCAAATAATGCAGCTGGTTCATATAATCCGCTGGTTCATATATCCCGCTGGTTCATATAATCCAGCTGGTTCAAATAATACAGCTGGTTCAAATAATCCAGCTGGTTCATATAATACAGCTGGTTCATATAATACAGCTGGTTCATACAATACAGCTGGTTCATTAATAATCAGGTGGTTCATATAATACAGCTGTCAATAAGCGTTTCATATAATCAGCTGGTATATAATCCAGCGTGGTTCATATAATACAGCTGGTTCTCATATAATACAGCTGGTTCATTATATACAGCATGGTTCAAACAATACAGCTGGTTCATAGAGCTGTTTCATAGAGCTGGTTCATATAATACAGCTGGTTTCATACAATACAGCTGGTTCAATATAATACAGCTGGTTCATACAATACAGCTGTTCATATAAGACAGCTGTTCATATAATACAGCTGGTTCATATAATACAGCTGGTTCATATAATACAGCTGGTTCATATAATACAGCTGTTCATATAATCCAGCTGGTTCAATAATACGCTGGTTCATACAATACAGCTGGTTCATATAATACAGCTGGTTCATACAATACCGCTGGTTCAAGAGCTGGTTCATATAATACAGCTGGTTCATACAATACAGCTGGTTCAAATAAGACAGTGGTCATAGGTAATAACTGGTTCATATAATACAGCTGGTTCATATAATCAGCTTGGTTCAAATATACAGCTGGTTCATACAACACGCTGGTCTAGAGTTTTCTATATAGTCCAGCTGGTTCATATAATCCAGCTGGTTCATACATAAGCTGGTTCATGAGCTGTTCATAATAGTCCAGCTGGTTCATATAATCCAGCTGGTTCATATAATCCAGCTGTTCAAAAATACAGCTGGTTCAAATAATACCAGCTGGTTCATACAATACAAGCTGTTCATAGAGCTGGTTCATAATAGTCCAGCTGTTTCATATAGTACAGCTGGTTTCATAGAGCTGGTTCATAATAAGATGTTACAGCTGGTTATCAGAGCTGGTTCATGACAATACAACTGGTCCATATAGTACAGCTGGTTCATGAGTGGTTCATACAATACAACCTGGTTCATATAGTACAGCTGGTTATAGAGCTGGTTTCATAGAGCTGGTTCATATAGTACAGTAGTCCTGAACTTGATGAGAGTACAAGAGAATGTATGGATAAAATCTATGTACAAAACGTTTATTTGTGCAAGACTGCCGCTCTGCAGGTTTACTAGGATTAATGCAGATTATTGGTTTGATTCTGACGTATCAACAACTGGAATAATTCATTTCAACATCAGTTTAGTACTTTTAAGATAATGGAATACATAATACGTTTTTCTGTTAGCAATTAGATTGAACTTGCATGTTTTTGTCCGGCCGGCCAAACCCTCCCCTACCATGTTTTGTCAGAGGTTAACTATTATCTAATAGCTTTTGAAACACAGGGGTGTCACCAAAGCTGTGCTGTATTCAGTAGGTAAGTCTTAGCTCATTTTCAAAGATGCATGCCATACATTACAAGCTCAAAACAAAAGTGACAATGATGACAGTAACTGTG
>NW_019950495.1:0-8090 GCF_002910315.2 Salvelinus sp. IW2-2015 | reverse complement strand
TCTTGATACTTTTTGCAACTGCAATTGAAGAAACTTTCAAAGTTCTTGAAATTTTCCGCATTGACTGACCTTTATGTCTTTAAGTAATGATGGACTGTCGTTTCTCTTTGCTACCTTGTCACAACACAACTGATTGGCTCAAATGCATTAAGGAAAGAAATTCCACAAATTAACTTTTAACAAGCCTCACCTGTTAATAATTGAAATGCTTTCCAGGTGACTACCTCATGAAGCTAGTTGAGTGTGCAAAGCTGTCATCAAGCAAAGGGTGGCTACTTTTTAAGAATCTCAAATGTAAAATATATTTTGATTTGTTTAACACTTTTTTGGTTACTACATGATTCCACATGTGTTATTTCATAGTTTTGATGTCTTGCCTATTATTCTACAATGTAAAAATAAAGAAAAACCCTTGAATGAGTAGGTGTGTCCAAACTTTTGACTGGTACTGTACGTGTACATGGACACATACACCTTATAGTAACCCCCTTTCTGTCTGTTTCTCTCTCTTTCTACCTTTGTCTCTGTCTCTCTATTCTGCAGGAGGTTACTACTTGACGTCCCTGTATGCCTCTCTCTTCTACATCAGCAGCTTCCGCCCTCGTCTCGCCACGCGCCAGCTCAGCACCGAGGCCCAGCAATCGCTGAGCCAATGGCATCGCAGGCGCACCCTGCACTGCAACCAGTCACGACGCAGCACAAATCGGAGGACCCTCCGGAGACCTGGGCACAGTGAGAAGTTATGTTATGCAGAGACTGAAACTGGCACAGGAACTGTAACTGACGCCCTACCGGCGCCCTCTAGTGTTGTGGCCAAGGCACTGCACATAATCTCAGAGGTGGTGGTAGCGGAGGAAGAGGGCAGCAGAGCAGAGGGCCAAGGATCCCCAGCTGCACAACTCCAGGCCTTGCCTCGGAAGGAGAAAGAGATTACAGTAGAAGAGTTGGACGGACATCCAGCCGGGAGTGAAGTGGACTTGGAGGGCGGGGTCAGACCATGGAGGTGTGTTGTAGAGGGTTTAGAGAGTGAGGAAGGGCAGGCTAGTCTCCACCGGGTCCATGAGGAACTCTGTGCCAGGTCAGTGGAGCTAGATGACCAGACAGACACACAGATAGGTCAGCAGAGGTCAGAGTGGACTGGGCTGCCATTGGGAGACTGAAGACCCAGAGGATCCAGTCTGTCTAGAACCCTGGGCTTTGCCGCAAGCACTTAGCTGGCAAACGTAATGTAAACGTGTTAAGCAAAACATTTATTTTACAACTCCTGGTTTCAGTTGCATTGAAATACACCCAATAAGACAAAGATAATGGTCTGACTAGGTTGAATTTGGGTCATTTGAAATATGTGCTTTAAATTGTTTGTAGAAGATATTTCCCATGAGTGTTGCAAATTGTGACGTTTGTAATATTTTCATTGACATTCCTTAGAGAAATTACTCTGTGGGGCCAATTAAATGGTCAATTTGGGGCAAATGATGGAGGCTAGGCCATCAGCAGGCTGGCTCCATGGTTAGAACACTGTTGATGTATTTTACATATTGACCACTAGGTTGCAGTACCACACCTTTTTTGTCTGTTTCGTCTTGGTTTTAGTAGTCAAGCATGATAACAGTGGAGCTCATAAGCGCATAAGGATGTTGAGAAAGGGAGAGAAATGTGTTGAGATGCCTGAAATAACATCTATAACGAAATGACTGTTGATCTGTATTATGTTGTGTGTAATATGCACTCTGATTTTAACTTGTCATTATATTATTTTAATCTACATTATTTGACCATGCATTAGAATGCTGTAATTCGGCAAACTGCAAAGACAGCATTATAGACATCTGCACAGTAGAATACTTTGATGRTAAAGAGTGAACAGTGGCGCAGACAGGTCCTTATTTATACAAGCACATGTATTACAGACACATGGTACCACTACCATAGACAAAGTCACACAAACAAGCGCYCACACACGGACCTACTGTAATATATACACACTTATATGCAAATGAACGCACGCACACGTGCCCTCCCATACATTCATACATATGGAAGCGCCTCATTCAGAATTTTAAATGAGAAACCCAATCAAATTTGCCTAATGAGACATCTGGCATTCTGCCTGCATTTCGATCTTTTAACCAGGTCTAAGAAACATCTGGGCTCTTCATCAGCCCAGTCAAACCTGATGGGAGCGAGACTTAACATCTACTACACACACCTCTTACATATAGGATCACGTGATATATTATGCATACATGGGACTACATTACACATTCATTCCAGCCATAAATTAGATATATGGCGGTGGCGAGCGCACAGATGGCAGACGCCTGGGGCATTTAAAGCTAGGATTRGCTAGSTAGCTGCAGCTAAACGTAGGAGCCGTCCTGCTGCAGAGAGAGAGAAAGAGAGAGAAAAAGATGGTCACACAAAGATACCCACTCACATACGCAACGTGCATGCACATCCAAGCACAAGGCAACACCAGGACAATATACAGACACACACATACTGAAAAACATGAATATTCACACTAACAGTATATCACAATCACCTGTTCGTCACGCTAAATGTATACCAGTATCAGTGTGCCCGGTGTGTGTTCCCCCTCCCCCTTGATTGACAGACATCTAACGAGCAGCTGCTGTAATGGGCCTGGCAGCCTCTCCTAATAGTGATAAATAGATGAGAGGCATTTGTGAATCAAGACCAAACACTTTTCAATCAATTATTCACAACATTACTCCAATTTATGCATCATCAGGCTGCTACACATCCCGGTTGTTCCCAGGCTGGAAACAGTGTTTAAACTCGGTGGTAAATGACAGTAGGCGCTACAAACTCTGGTTTTCCTCTTCGGCTGACAGATAATATGGTTCCTTTTTTTCATCGCGTCCTGCATGAGTTTTAATGAAGGCTTATGAAAGTGAGTGGAGCGTCATCGTACGTTCCTGACCTGTCTGCTCTGACTATGGTCGTTCCATATGGGACATCACGTCACCGAGCTGCTCAGTCTGTCACTGTCTCTCTGGCCTTCACTCTTATTTTGTTTGTCCCTTTGTCCTATTCTGCGCTTTCATTCGTTGTCACAAACCGCTTCCCTTTGTTGAGGCATTGTAGTTGGACACTTTTCCTCTAGCGTTCTCTTTCTCCTCCTCCCTTTGCGCTGCTCTCTCCCCCTTGTCTGAACTCTGACAGGTGTGTAATTGAATGATTAATGATAAACCAGAGGCCCTCCTCCTCCACACACAAACACAAACACACGTGCGCGCACACACATTCAACATTTTGCATTCCGCTTAAAAACCAACCACATACACACAGACATCTAAACTTCTATTTTCTTACCAATAGTTTATTTGTTCGTCTTTCCGTGCACATTTTCATTCATTCAGAACTGATGGCTATATCATTCAGAGTATGCATAGGTTTCTTTCTCAAAACACAATCCTCAAAGCAWTTATGTAACACAAATCATCTGTAACACACGTCTGCCAAAATCATGCTGTGATTCACTATATTTGTACAATTTTGTCACAAATATTGAAGACATCTGGTTTAGGTTAGGTTTCAGTTATATTGACAAAGCTGTATGCCCCCAAAATGTGTGTTATAATATTTCCTCCTGCTCTAGCCTTCGAGTTCCTCCAGTTGAAGGTTATTTCATTATTAAGATAGACTTCGTTGCCATAATGACTTCACACTATACGTTTCCCTCACTGAGCTCTGTGGCTGTACACACTGTTCTCTCTCCCTTCTCTTTCCCAGTATTGGCACATTTATGCAATGCAATTTCCACTAGCTAATGGATTTTGTGTTTGTGTGAGGCTACGGACTCTAGCTATCAAAAGCAATCATAAAGTGAAAACAGTATGAATAGCATCTCACTGCTGCTGTCTGTCTGTTGGCTCTGAGATCTCCTTCAGACTATCATACAGTCAATTATTTTCTTTATGGGACCATAGTGTTTAAATAATAATAATAATACATTTTATTTTAAGTGCTTTTCAAGCTCCAAAGTCACTTTACATAGTCAAGATAATAAGAAAGATGAACACATTCATAAATGAACTCATGCATATGGTCAGGAAGCTCGATGTGAACAATAGACCTGCAGTGCAACAGATTATGAACCAACTGTGTGTCCACGGATTGGGGACAACATTTACAGCTGGACATGACTAGCATGTCTGGAGGGTAGCGTGACAAGATGGACAAGGCGAATGAGTGTGTGGACAGGAAAATAAGTGATGGGACTTAGGGTCAGCCCTAAGGGTCAGAAAGCCAGGCCATTTCCTGTTGACCCTTGTATGAACTCTGACCCCTGCTGCAGGCTGCATCTATCACATGACAGGAGTAAGGTGGGGATTGAATGGATGGCCGGGTGGAGGAGGAGGGTTTAGGCCAGGCCAAATGCATTTGAATTGTGTTTGACATTTAATGAGTAATCACTTTGGCTTGGATTTGAACCTTGTTGCACATGGCCCTGCAGATGGGAGGAGGTATGAAGTGAATGAGGAAGGAATGTGGAAAGACAGAGTGAAAATGAGGAGTACAAAACAAACAAAGAGCTAAACTAAAGGAGAGGGGGAGAGAGGTCAGGGAGGATGCTAGGCTAGTGGAGAAACAAGAAGAGAAGGTGATACAATGCTGCTGCAAACATCAGTTGAAAATGAGCCAAATAGCATATAGTGACAACATGTGATTGTACCAGGAAGAAAATAGGACTATTTTCAAGATTACCTAATACCGATTTGTCTATTTCACTACTGTGTATACCTTTCACATCTAACTGCAAATAATTAGAGGGCAAACTCAAAGAATAAGTAATTCACACATTTTTACAAAAGAAAGCTTTTAATACTATAAGTATAATCATAACTGGAACATCATTATCATCAATTATCATCATTAACATTTGGAAATAAATTATTTGATCAGACCCATAAGGGACTGAGGAAGATGCAGCATGTGTAAAGTCCTTTGGCTGTCCTCCTTAAACCCAATGGCAGACAACATGGACCATGAAATGGTTCGACAGGATCGTGTGTGTGTGCGTGTGTGTGCGTGCGTGTGTGTGCGTGTGCATGTGTGTGTGTGTTCACTGTTTGGCCTATGATGTGGATCCCACAGTAAACCCTACTATTCATGTCTGACAGGATCTTAAGGAGGTAAGTGATCAACTCATTCCAACGTATTTAAACAAACCAAGGTACGTCCTTGAACAAATTGAGAGAGACAAATTGAGCTCATTCATAGTGTACAAGAATCATGCAGAGTGATGCCCTGGAAGATCACTGTTCACAGGACTTTTGTCAGGTCCCACCTCTCTGACACATATAAATACAAAAATAGATCTAAAAAAAGACAAATGAAATACGGTGGGTGTGTGTGACAGTTGTCGGTGTGGGAAGACTGGGTGTGGCCTGGGGCGTGGAGGAGAGAGGTTAGAGTGTATCGCTGGCGTTCTGTCCAATCACAACGCTTCAAGCCTGGGCTGTGTGAGGTCATAAGAGTTACGGAGGTTAAGGTGACCCAGGCAGATCGGGAGCTGTGTGTCTGACCTGTGTCCTTCCGTCTTTCCGTTTGGTTGGCCAGTAGGCCAGGTGGGAGAGAGAGGCGAGTTGGCTGGTCAGTGGTCCGTGTGGGGTGTTCCTCTATGCTCCTAGAGGGGGCGCTATCTTGGGAGTCAGACAGCTCACTGTCACCACAGAGTATGTAGAGAGGGAAGGGGCTGAGGACGCTCGCCTCTTCCACTCTGAAGTGGGTTTGGCTCACACTCAAGGGCTCAGCGTGGTGTGTGTCTTTGTCTACGTCTGAGATGGAATATAAGTATGTTATTGATGGTATAAGAGGGGCCAGCGGTGGTATGTTAAGGGCAGTGTATGAATGTTGCAGACAGTGGGTTGAGTGGGTTGAGTGACTATGTGGAGGTCAGGGAATGTAAACATTTGGACTGCGCCATGCTGTCGTAGTTAGCGTGTGGCGGGTGTGTGAGCCCCCATCTCCCCCAGGATGGCCCCTCTCTCCCCTCTCCTTCACACCCTTCCTTCTCAGTTAGTGGGCGTGTATGTCCAGGCCCTGGCCTATGAGGGGATCGGCGGGGTGGGGGTGGGGCGGCGGGTGCAGCAGCATGGCGGGGTGGGGGCCGGGGTAGGGGTGCAGGGACGGGCCGGCGTGGGGGTAGCCAGACTGGGACAGCAGGGCCCCGGGGTACTCTGCTGGAAGAGACGGCATCCCCTGAAGACCTGTGGAGGGGGAGAGAGTGAGAGAGAGAGACAGAGCGAGAGAGAGAGGAATTTATATTAGGAGGTACTGTACAACAACATACCACCGAACGTGTCCACCAAATGATTGGTAAAAACACTAGGGTCATGTTCAGTCTGGCACACCATAGCAAAACCTTTTCAAATGGAAAAGAGCATTTCTTATTGGAGTTCTGGTAGTGCCTCCCTGCTTCAGTCCGTTTTCTTCTCTTTGTTGCCTAATGAACATGACCCAGTCGTCCTTATCTCTGTCTCTTACCTGCTGCCCTGAGACCCAGGTGGGCTTGGCCGTCCAGTCCGTAGCCCCCCAGTGCTGCTCCCTCTGGGCTGTAAGGACCACCTTGACCTGGTCAACCAAACACACACCCACATTATTCACCTAACCTGAATGTCCATATCGATCAGCTACACACATATGCATTCAAAATACACACCTATAGCATCAGTACAACCTAGGAATTTATAGATACGTCAGTAACAATACATTAGTGGTAATTATTACCTGAGCGATTTGACTGGTCAATCATGGGCTGTACTATTCTCCGTCTTGCATTGATAAACCTGGAGAGGAAGGAGGGGATATGAAAAAGAGGGAGAATAGGAGCAGAGAACACAAAGAGGAGGAGAACTGAATGGAAGGAGAGTCAGTTAATGGAGAAAAGGGCTAACTCTGGGAATATTAACCTTTCACTTTTACAACCACTTAACCCCTTCATGGTTCACCGTCAATCCACATTAGGACAGAGGGAGTATGGATCTCTGGGTGATAATGGATTGATCAGTATTGATGGGGTCAGCGGAGGTCATGCTAAGGTCCGGGCGACAAGGGGCACAGTACAGTAGTAAAACACAGAGCTGATCATTGGTTATTGATCAAGGGGGTACTGACCAGTTGTTGACCTGCAGAATGGTCAGGCCTGTGTCCTGTGCCAGCTGCTTCTTCTGCTCCTCTGAGGGGTATGGGTGCTGGGAAGGGACATTCAGAAAAAGGGCGTTATGTATTTGCCAAACTGGTTGAGATTCAGCAAGAGCATGTCTAGCCTTTGCTTTTGGCATAGATTATCATTGCATAAAATCATAAAATGTTTAATTTTGGCTCACACATACACCACACATACACCACACATACACCACACATACACCACACATACACCACACACACACCACACATACACCACACACAAATGGCTCCACAAGTATCTATGTAGAATTAAAAACCCAAAGCATGTCAATAAGGGAGTTCTTCAACCATTAGATGAATACTAATGACTGACATTACATCTGAATTAATCTCTCTCTCTCTCTCTCACTCTCACTCACTCACACTCACACAGAGTCATAATTAAATGAGAATGACTTCAGAGTTTTTCCAATATAACTGCTAATTATCAGAATGACTTCAATTCACCATAAATTGTTCTCTCTCTGTTCAGAACTATTCAATATTGAACCTCTTATTCACACATTATCTCTGTCATTTCATTCCATTTTCAACTTATTTTTTTGCATTATGTGAACGATATCCCCTTCCTCCTCTCCCTCGTTCCTCTCCTCTCGGCTCCCCTCTGCTTTTCTCTGCTTCTATCTGTCATTCTTCTCTCACTATTATTTCTACTGTCTCTCTTTTCTCACCGATAAATGCTGGAAGAGCCATGCCCTCATGATGTTGGTTGCCAGTTTGGGGAAAATTCCTCTCTTCTTGTTGTTCCTTCTGTCTCGGTCCGTCTCGTCCTCCTCTCCCGTACTGGGGGAGGCCACGCCCCCATCCAAACCATCCCCTGCCAGAGGACAATAGAGATATGGCATTAGCACAGTACGTGTGTGTGTGTGTGT
>NW_019950494.1:0-8092 GCF_002910315.2 Salvelinus sp. IW2-2015 | reverse complement strand
ATAATGGGGCTATGGAACCAGGCTATTGTGTACGAGCTAGCCACCGAGCAGGCGCTATTGTTACGAGCTAGCCACCGAGCAGGCTCATCGTGTAGCGAGCTATCACCGGCAGCGCTAAATGTGTAGCACTACACCGAGGCAGCCTCATTGTTAGCGACGCGCTATGTGTAGCAGCTAGCCACCAGAGTGATGAGTTGTGTCTGCTGTATTGCTCAGCTCTGCATTCAGCAGATGTTGGCCAGAGATAAATGACCCTGGAATTGAGTGTGTCAAAGGAGAGAGGCAGCTGTGCTCAGCCCACTCAGTCCATTTGCTCTGCTGACTAGCGGATGTTGTGTGTCTGCGCTTTAACAGGCATATTGGTCAGCCAATTTGACACCGATCGCCTAGAAAAAGCCTCGCTGAGCCTCTCTCTTCCACTGCTCCTGCCTGAAAGCTCTAAAGCGGTCATTTTGGCTCAAGCGGTGTGATTTGGACCCCAGAGCCCAGCTTCCCCAACTGTTCCACAGCAGCTGAAGACGAAGATGATTAAGCATTGATGTGCTCGAGCCTGCTGAGAGGACAAGTCCCATGCAGTAGCTCCACACAGGTCTCTCTCATCTGTCTCACAAGCCTACATAGGAATACACAGCCTGCTGTTGTGGCCACAGTCACAGCCTGCCCATTACAGACACACGGTCCATTAGACCTATTGATGTGGTGTGATCAACCTCTTGCTACAGTTAAGGAGCTTTTAAGACGCTGTCTCCATATATGTTATGATGGAACATGTGTAGCTCCTTTCAGTACCTATTTTGCTTCCATAGTTCTCCTAAGTTTTTTCTTCTAAGCAAGAGATCCTGTCTTAACACTTACAATAAATGAAAAGAGAGACCAAGAGGGAAAGACCGAGCCAGTTTCACTTATCTGTTGTCTAGCTGTGAAATTGCTACGTGTTGCTTGTCATATGTTGCTCTCGCGCCACGTTTGCTCCTCTGTCGTGCGCGCCACGTGTTGCGCGCCACGTGTTGCTCGCTCTGTGTTCTGCGCGCCACGTGTTTGCTCGCTCGTCGCGCGCCATCTGTTGCTCGCTCTGTCTGCGCGCCACGTGTGCTCGCTCTTGTCTGCCCCACGTGTTGCTCGCTCTGTCTGCGCGCCACGCGTGCTTCCTGTCTGGCCCACGCGTTGCTCTCTGTCTGCGTGCCACGCGTGCGTTGCTGCACGCTCTGTCTGCGCACGCGTTGCTCGCTCTGTCTGCGTGCCACGCGTTTGCTCGCTCTGTCTGCGTGCCACGCGTTGCCTCTCTGTCTGCGTCCACGCGTTGGCCCTCTCTGTCTGCGTGCTACGCGTTGCTCGTCCTATGTTGTCTGCTGCTACGTGTTGCTCTCCTATGTTCTCCTGCGCTGCACGTTTGCTGTCGCTGCGTGCTACGTGTTGCTTGGTCTGTCTGCTGCTACGTGTTGCTTGTCGGTCTGCGTGCTACGTGTTGCTCCTATGTTGCTCTAAGTGCAGCGTGTTGCTGTCATATGTTTCTTGCATGTGTTCACTGCTCATTGTTAAAAAAAAAATTTACCCTTTTTCTCCACAACTTCCTGATATCCAATTGGTAGTTAGTCTCGTCCTCCGAAACACGACCTGCCATGCTCACTGCTTCTTGCCGCAATGCTTGCTTAAACCGGTAGCCAGCCATACCATTGTTTTGAGGAAACACTGTACCCCTGCAACCGTGTCAGCTTGCATTGTGTCCGGCCTCCACCAGGAGTTGCTAGAGCGCGATGGACAAAACCCCCCTAACCCAGACGATGCTGGAATGTGCGCCGCCTCATGGTCTCCGCGTCGTGCCGCTGCAACACAGCCTGGGATCGAACCAGGATCTGTAGTTACGCAGCTAGCACTGCATCCTCACTGGTCATTGTTTGTCTTACTGTTATTGTAACAGTTTTAATACCCGCCCAGGGACTTCTGTGAAATGATCCGCTGGCTGAAACAGTCACTTTTACTGCAAACGTTGATTTAATGTGCACTGTCCCTGTAAAAATAAACTCAATAAGTCAACAGAAGAAAACTATTTTTTTAGTTTAGGGTTACCTGGCTGTAGTGAAGGGGACTGAGCGTCATATTGCCTCAATGAATACCATGTATAACTTCTCCATGGAACGCGACGGGGAAACTGACGTTTGAGAGTAGAAATACCCCCAGAAGATAATGGTAGAACTGATGCTGCGATCATGCTACAGACCATCTCCCTCTGTCTACCTCCTCTCTCCTCCTCCTTTCCTCCTCTCGAGATGTCACCTCCTTGGAACATAACGGGCATAATTTAAACTACATTTAAACATGCAGACACTTATTTTAATGCTTTCGTTGCCTTATAAACTGGCTTCAGAATTCTTTAATTATTCTGTTTTCTCACCCTGCAGAACTGGTAATGAGGTATTTATTTAAACAATACCACTGTGTGACTCTGGGTGAATGTCTGAATTATTTATGAGGCAAATGCAGAGCAATTGTTGTCAGTGAGTTTACCAACGCAGGGAAAATGGCTGAAGAAAGCACCTTCCTTCCCTTCTCATCAAGAAACTTTTGTAGGAGGACTTGGGAACGGGAGAGAATTTGTCTCTGCCTTGCCTCTTGCCAGTGAATTCTTGTGGCTGTTTTGGCTGTGGTTTGTTTGTAACTAGCAGGAAGATATTTTGTAATGAATTTGACATTGAATAGTTTGTGTTCAGATCAGTTTGTACTGTCTGTTTTAAGCTTTAGTTATGAATATAGAATGTATGAGTCAGTAATTGTGTTTTGGTTAGTCGTTGATGGTTTTGAAATGTGACTTAACGCATAGTGATTTGATTGAAGTGGAATGGCAGGAACAGAAAGTCACAGCCTGAATCTAAATGAAAATACCTGAGTTACTGTGCTAGGACATACTGTTTTGCTTCCTGTCAAAGGCTGTTCAAGTCAACAAGAACGTACTGCCATTGTTTAATTACAACTAACTAACTTCAACCCCTTTCCTCTCTCCTCGCCAGGCACGCGGCGCGGCCTTCAGCCCCTTCTGGTTCTCGGGGAGCCGTGGACACACTGGCCGTGAGAGGCGCCCAGCACTGCTCAACTGCTCAGCGCACAGCGGGGACCCTGCCTCGGAGCCCACTGCCCCCCAGGCCCGTGTGGAGTGGAAGAAGGATGGAACCTCCTGAGCCTGGCCAGACGACGGGCCGCGCGGTTCTGCCTGACGGCTCGCTGCTCATATCTAGCGTGGTGCACTCCAAGCACAACAAGCCCGACGAGGGAACGTACCAGTGTGTCCACCATCGACAGCCTGGAACCATCGCCAGCGCACCGCCCGCCTTACCGTGGCAGTAGGACCCATACACAGAACATATATAATACTGGGTTCTATTTCATTCTCTGGGTAAGACTGAGGAGGGAGTTGACAGGAGCAATAAATGATGTATGTCATGAGTGAGGAGAGATTGAAGAAGAAAGAAAAAGAGAACTGGCATACGGTGTAAATTAAAGTGGCACTAATTATCCAGGCTGACCACATTACCCGTCCTAAAACACAGCATGCACTGAGAAAAGGCCTCTTTGTGAAACTCTGTTGTCCAACTGTGGTATTGGTGCTTATTTTCAGTATATGTGCTGCACTGTCAAAAACATGAGTGGTCTGGTTGTGATGTCGCTGTGGCTCTGCAAGCTGCCAGGCGTTACAATGTGACCTTGTTTCATTTGGTGAGAAGAGCCGAGCAGAGCAGCAGGATATTAGTGTTTGAGCTGGGTCTTGCCCTGAAATTCAATTTGCAGGCGGAGGAGCGCAGGAATGCAATTTGTTCTCCCTCAGCCCTGTTATGTTGAGAGGGGTGTGGACGACTGGAGAGGCCTTCATCTTCGACTCCGCCAGAGTAGCCTTCTCAGGTGTGGTGTAAAGTCACTCTCACTGTCTAATCTCTGACTGCATGTTATCATAACCGTTGAGCTATATGAGCTCGCTGTTCAGTCGTTGAGAGAGCGGAAAACCATTGCCCATAGATAAAGGATTACTACAGCAGTGTTTCCCCAACCAGGCTGCCGGCCTATCCACTGGGGTACCTGCCAATCTACAGGGGTTTCTAGACCCCTGGGTACCTGGCCTATCCACAGGGTTCTAGGACCCCGGGGTACCTGGCCTATCCACAGGGCTACTAGACCCCTGGGGTCCTGGCCTATCCACAGTAGGACCCCTGGAGTACCCTACCACAGGGGCTACTAGGACCCCTGGGGGTGCCTGCTCCACATGGTTCTAGGACCCCTGGAGTACCTGGCTATCCACAGGGCTACTAGGACCCCTGGGTGCCTGGCCTATCCACAGGGGCTACTAGGACCCCTGGGCTAGCCTCGGGGGCTACTAGGACCCCTGGGGTGCCTGGCTAGCCTCGGGGCTACTAGGACCCCTGGGGTGGCCTGGGCTAGCCTCGGGGGCTACTAGACCCCTGGGGTGCCCTGGCTAGCCTCGGGGCTACTAGACCCCTGGGGTGCCTGGCTAGCCTGGGTCACTAGACCCCTGGGGTGCCTGGGCTAGCCTCGGGGCTAACTAGACCCTGGGGTGCCTGGGCTAGCCTCAGGGGTTCTTCAGGGGTACTCCAGGCAGAGCAGATTCAGTTGTGCTACAGTAAACCAAAAAGATTGAACCACTGTACTACTTACCCATCATTCCACGTGGAACATTCCTGTTTTATCACAGTGAAGAGTTCTACCTAGTGTCTGTTTTACCTATTGACTAGTAATCTATACTGCTGAAAAGAGGCTACCTGAAAGCATTCATTCCTTGATGTTTTAGCCTATAGAATTAGCCGCTGTATCCGATGACACATGCATGATATGTCATTGTCTTTAGGCTTTCAATGTTAACACTGTGATGCGAGACACTGAATAAACGATGGCGTCAGACGACTTGACATTGTTTGCAGCCCGCGGGAGGTGTGTGTGTGTGTGTGTGTGTGTGTGTGTGTGTGTGTGTCCACAGCTATCCCTCACTCCACTCGATCACACGGACTGACCCGACACTATCATCATGGGAAATCTCCTGACCTATCAGGTCACACTGCCGCATCAAAATAGTCAACCTCAAAGAGGACAAGCTTCATTGGCTGTGTGTGAGAGAGGTGCTGTGTGTCAGTTGAATCTGTGTGTGTAGAGCGTGCACGTCTGCCATGTTCGTGTGTGTGTTTCTCGTTATCTAGTGGAGTCTGACTCTGTACAGCCTCCATCATTCTGTGTCAGTGTGGTCAGTCATGTTTATGTAGACAGCAGCACTCTGAGGAAAGGGCCTAGAGCAGGTCCTGCTATAAAATGATACAACCACAGAGTCAATGAGTTTCACCCGGGTCAACTGTTATGGATTTAAATCCATTTTACAGAGGCTTAGAGCGGCTAAACTCTACTGTCTACAGAGCATAGAGCTGGGCTACATCTCCTACTGTCCTTACAGAGGCATAGAGCTGGCTACATTCCTACTTGTCCTTAGAGGCATAGAGCTGGCTACATCCCTACTTGTCCTACAAGAGCATAGAGCTGGGACATCCCTACTTTCCTTATACGGATCTCCTACTTGTCCTTAAGCATAGAGCTGGGCTACATCTTCACTTGTCCTTACAGAGCATAGAGCTGGCTACATCTCCTACTTTCCTTACAGAGGCATAGAGCTGGGCTACATCTCCTACTTTCTTACAGAGGCTTAGGGCTACATCTCCTACGTGTCCTTACAGAGCATAGAGCTGGCTACATCTCCTACTTGCCTTACAGAGGCATAGAGCTGGGCTACATCTCCTATTGTCCTTACAGAGCATAGAGCTGGCTACATCTCCTACTTGTCCTTACAGAGCATAGAGCTGGGCTACACTATCACTGTCCCTACAGAGCATAGACTGGCTACATCTGCTACTTGCCTTACAGAGGCATTGAGCTGGGCTACATCTCTACTTGTCCTTAGAGGCATAGAGCTGGGCTACATCTCCTACTTGTCCTTAGAGGCAGAACTGGGCAACATCTCCTACTTGTCCTTACAGAGGCAAGAGCTGGCTACATCTCCTACTTGTCCTTACAGAGCAGAGAGCTGGGCTACATCTCCTACTTTCCACATACAGTGCCCGCTGATATTATTGGACAGAAAAAGCATTTTGCTCTATACTCCAAAACTTGGATTTGAAAAAATGACTATGAAATTCAAGTGCAAGCTGTCAGCTTTAATTTGAGAGTATTTCATCCATGTCAGGTGAACTGTTTAGAAATGACACTTTCCAACATTTTTAGGAGTCTAAAAGTATTGGACAAATTCACTTATGTGTATTAAAGTAGTAAAAATGTAGTATTTGGTCCCATTCAATCACGCAATGACTACATCAAGCTTGTGACTCTACACATGTGTGGATCATTTGCTGTTTTTGGTTGTTTTCAGATATTTGGCCCAGTAGAAATTAATGGTAAATAAATGTATTGTCATTTTTTTATGTAAATAAATTAATTAATTGTAAATACATTAATGTGGATACTACCATGATTACGGATAATCCTAATGAATCGTGAATAATGATGAGTGAGAAAGTTAGACGTACAAATATACCCCCAAGACATGCTACCTTCTCGCTTTCACCAGTACAATAACAGAGTTAGCATTTTATATATAACCCCAAGACATGCTACCCTCTCACCATTACAATAACAGGAGGTTAGCATTTTATATCATACCCCCAAGACATGCTACCCTCTCACCATTACAATAACAGGGATGTTAGCATTTTATATCATACCCCCAAGACATGCTACCCTCTCACCATTACAATAACAGGGGAGGTTAGCAATTTATATCATACCCCCAAGACATGCTACCCTCTCACCATTACAATAACAGGGGAGGTTAGCATTTTTGTGGGGTATGATACTTGTGAGTCTAACGTTCTCACTCATCATTATTATCTGTAATCGTGGTAGCATCCACATTTTTGGCTTGCATGCAGACACACACACACACATCCTGCCCACGTCGCCCAAAGATCTGTCTCCAGCAGGCTGTCAGGTTGGCAATAAAAAGGTTAATTGCGATGTGGCGGGAGCAAGCCATTACAGTGGAGAATGGCCTGGAAATTGGGCCGTGGGTGCGACCTCTGAGATGTAATGGCGATAGCGGGCATGGCACGCTGACAAATGCAGGGAGTAATATCAGTGATTGATGGGAGGAAGGCATGTCATTCCCCTGATCCCTCTCTAGAGAAGTCTTTGCTTCAATACCCCACCCCCCTCGGCTGGCTGTCTGTCTGTCTGTCTGTCTGTCTATCTGTCTTTACCTCCACCTCGCCTGTTTCTTTCCTCTCTCATCTCTCCCACTCTAGTTTAGGGCTGGGCGATATGGCCAAAATATATCACTGTATTAAAAAAAGAAAAGGATGGTATTTGACTTTTTGTTTTTGAATAATAAAAGTTGTACATTTTGCTTTGAGTAGTGGGCGACACTCGGGTGGCAACACATACATTCTAAGTGATTTCAATGAGTCTTTCTCCATTCTGATTGGTTTATACTGTTCAATTCAACCCAAAATCATTTTCASTATTATCATACATTTCTGCATTTCCTGCACTCATTTGACACACCTTCTACACTGCCATGAGGGCTGCACGATATGGGCAGACAAGGCATTATTTTTAACCAAATGTTGCAATTGCGATTTGACTTGCAATTTAGAGCTAAACACTTGGGTGAACTGTTGGAATCATGGAAATTGAATGATTATTCTAATTCTATATTTAAAATATAATAGTGGGCACTTTTAACTAGTGTAGTTTGACATGAAAATGAAAAAATGCCAGGGAGGAGTTATTGTCWCAGGGTAGGAACCAAAGTGCTGATAAGTGTTCACTAGGGGGCTACATTGAATGTTTTCTCTTAGCTGCTTTAAGTAGCTAACATTCTTTCTTTGCGTATTCCTCTTTTATTTAGAAGATACTGTTGCACAAACAACATGCTGATTTCGGTCTACACCATCACTGGTATTATCAGGCTGTATTGAAAATTACGTTTGCTCTGACTCAGTACATTTATTAGCTAGCTAGCATTAGCGGCTAACACGATTTAGGCCCAACTTTC
>NW_019950493.1:6266-8096 GCF_002910315.2 Salvelinus sp. IW2-2015 | reverse complement strand
CTTCCTCACCTGGTTCTCCTTCTGGGACAGGTGTTCCAGGGGTGGTTCGACTCCCCGCAGTAGGAGCAGAGACCCTGTTGACGGCGGCGTTGACGTTCCTCGGGGGGAGGTGCGTTGTGCACACCTCCATGGGCTCAGTCTCACTGGAGGTTCCTGGGAGAGACCCGAACCCCCGGGATGGGCGAAGACGGGCACACAGGAGATTATCCAGGTGGATGGCCATGGCGATGAGCTGGTCCAGCATGAAGTCCTCATTGCGACAGGCCAGCTCGATCTGGACCTCTGCCTGTAGCCCACTGCGGAAAACTGTCAACAGGGCCTGGTCGTTCCAGCCAGTGGACGCAGCCACCTTCCGGAAATCCAGATCGTACTTATACGCTGTCCTGGACCCCTGGCATAGATGGAGGAGACGCTCACCTACCTCTGTAGGGTGGTCAAAAATGTAACGGAATAGTTGGGTGAAGCGCTCATAGGACTGCACTTCTGGACCGTTCCTCTCCCAGAGGGCATGGGCCCACTCCAGAGCCTGGCCTGTCAGCACCAAGATCACCAAGGCCACCTTGTCCCTCTCAGAGCTGGGGTGCTGTCAAACAGCTCCAGGAAGGGCAGGTAGATGTTGCTGATTGGACCGGGTGATGTAGATGGTGGTGGAGTGGCTGGAATGACTGCGGGGAGCTGGGAAGGTGGTGGTGTAGCCTGCAGCTGGCGTACGGTCTGGGGTGCTCCAGACACGAGTCGTGGTATAGGAGCTCGCTCCTATGGCGGAGAGGTCGGGATGTCCTGCTGCTTCCTTGGGTCAGTCATTCTGTCACAAGTGTAGAGAGGATTAGGCAGGAGGCAGTCGCAGGTTTAGATCTACTGAGTTTATTAAAGCACTATAATTATTAAAGTGGGACGAAATCCAAAGTGCAAAATAATAAATTACTCAGGTAAATGTAGGAGAGATTCTTCTTAGGAAAACAAYCAACATTTACKATGACCGACAAAGACAAATTACAAAGGGAGTATATACGTATGCAGTG
Organism: Salvelinus sp. IW2-2015; assembly: GCF_002910315.2. NCBI lineage: Eukaryota > Metazoa > Chordata > Actinopteri > Salmoniformes > Salmonidae > Salvelinus > Salvelinus sp. IW2-2015. The sequence goes on along the minus strand of NW_019950493.1, from coordinate 7,074 downwards.
ATAGAGTGGGGATTGGAACCAGGTGTGTGTAATGATGACYAGACAAGTCCGGGGTTGATGAGGGAAGGGCYTTTGCCAGCAGCAGGTTCGGCAGCAGCTAGAAGGCCGGCGCCGTCGAACGCCTGAGCTTGACAGGAGGAGAAGCCAAAGCGAAGGCTGGTGTGACAGCGCAACCTCTTGGTTCACAGCACTCCAATCTCCCTGCAATGACACCATGTTTGTGTCAATAACTAATCAAATCACATCAAATTGTATTTGACACATGCGCCGTATAATACATGTGTAGACCTCACCGGGAAATGCTTACTTACAAGCCCTTAACCAACAATGCAGTTTTAAGAAAATATTTACTGAATAAACTAAAGTTAAAAAAATAGAAAAAAGTAACATAATAAAACATCAATAATGACGCTATATACAGGAGGTACCAATACCGAGTCGATGTACGGGGGTACAGGTTAGTCGAGGTAATTTGTACATGTCAGTAAAGGTAAAGTGAATATTAYTTGTTCAACAGTCTTATGGCTTGGGGGTAGAAGCTGTTAAGGAGCCTTTTGGACCTAGACTTGGCGCTCCGGTACCCCTTTCCATGTGGTAGCAGAGAGAACAGTCTATGACTAGGGTGGCTGGAGTCGTTGACAATGTTTTGGGCCTTTCACTGACACCGCCTAGTATATAGGTTCTGGATAGCAGGAAGCTTGGCCCAAGCTTCAAGGTGTACTGGCATGAACACACTTCCCTCTGTAGTGCCTTACGATCAGATGCCGAGGAGTTGCCATACCAGGAGGGGATGCAACCGGTCAGGATG
>NW_019950493.1:0-1236 GCF_002910315.2 Salvelinus sp. IW2-2015 | reverse complement strand
TTGCTTTCTCTGCAACTAAACAGACTTTTTGGGATATAAAGAAGGATTTTATCTAACAAAATGACACTACATGTTATAGCTGGGACCCTTTGGATGACAAATCAGAGGAAGATTTTCAAAAAGAAAGTGAATATTTAATCGCTATATGTGAATGTATGAAACCTGTGCCGGTGGAAAAATATTTTGATGTGGGGCGCCTTCCTCATGTTTTCGCTGTAATAGCTACTGTAAATCGGACAGTGSAGTTAGATTAACAAGAATTTAAGCTTTCAGCCAATATAAGATACTTATATGTACCTAAACGTTTAAAATCCATAACATTTATGATTCTTTAAAAAAAATGTGTGCCCTCCAGTTTCACCGGAAGATGTTCCCCTAGCGGAACACCGATCCTAAAGCCTGCCTAGGTTAACAGAGAGYCAAGGTGCCTAGTCACAGAAGCTTCCTCTGAGGTAGGAAAAACCAACGTCCTCACAGGTCTCTACTCCCAATCCTCCCCTAGCTCCTCTCCTGGCACACCTATTGTATATAGAGAAAGACACCAAGCAATTAGTTGGCCCAGCTGTTTACTAATTGGCTTTACACTGAGTATATATCCCCTGAGGAGGCTGCTGTCTTGTTGTCTTCCTCCAGCTGGTCACTGAACTCTCACAGTCAACAAACATGGRACCACATATAGCTGGCAAATAGCTTAGCATTAGCTCATTATAATCCGTACAACTGTAACGACTGTCTTCGGGTGAAAGAGAGGAGGAACAAGGCGCAGCGTGAATTTCATCKATTTTTAATGGGAATTACTTAAACACCGAACAAAACAACAAACCGACAAAAAAGAACGAAGACGATACAGTCCCGAAATGTGAACACTAAACACTGGTACACTGGAACAGGAACAATCACCCAATAAACAAACAGTGAAACAGGCATATACCTTTGAAAACCTCTTCGGAATACAGGGGGTTAAATACTTTTCGACATTTCAGCATAATGTGCTCTACAGATTAAACTGCCCTCTTATTCAATTATTGATGCTTCACTATTATGCATTAATGAATGCTTACATTGGGAAGAAACACATCCCGTGAGTGTTCTAATCCGTGTTCAATTAGGTCTCTGAGTGATAACAGAAGTCATTCAACAGCACTTTCCTCATGACAAGAAGAACATAAATCCAAGATGTGTTATTGCTGGTCAAAAGCTCATGACCTATTATATGCGGTCGATCTTCTCTCTGGG